>NW_020897726.1:8833946-9081622 GCF_003984885.1 Neopelma chrysocephalum | reverse complement strand
TTTCTTTTCTTTTCTTTTCTTTTCTTTTCTTTTCTTTTCTTTTCTTTCCTTTCCTTTCCTTTCCTTTTCCTTTTCCTTTTCCTTTTCCTTTTCCTTTTCTTTCCTTTTCCCTTCCCCCTAGTTTCCTGAACTAAAAGAAAGAAAGGTAAAAAATTAACACCCTGGAAAACCTTTGCAAGTTTGTTTTTTCTTCCCCTGCCAGTGCAATATCACCAGCCTCTAGTAGCTGCTGATCATTATTTATTTAGCTCCATGCTCATCTGTGGTTTGTACTATTCCTGAATGGTAGGAATGAGCTACTTTAAATCAGTCTTTTACTAAGGAGATGATGTGAAATCAAGGAATAGACTACTAGAACTTGAAAGGCTCAGAATAACTGACTAGTGAATGTAATTCAGATGCCACAGAGATTTCCGTTTGGCAGTTTACAAAACTCACACTTCACTGTATTCAGTGAAATCCTTCACTGGGGAAAACAAATGGTGTAGCAGGTGAGATGAGAACACCCAAGAAGTATATATGATTTTTTTCAAAATTTGGTAATTGCTATATGGAGATGGATGTGCTTAATCTAGATGAATATATGATCTCCATGAATTCTGAAAGTGTCTTGAAATATATATTAACTTATATAACACTAAACACAAAAGAAGAAAGGAGATTAATCCTATTGGTGACGCAATTGAAACAATGCTGCCCTTAAGAAACATTTATCAGATCTCTGTGGATATAAGTTACTATATGGCAGTAAGTTACAAAATCTTGTAACTTATTACATGCAATCTTGTTTCTAAGAATGAAATGTTTGGCAATGTATGATGCCAAAGTTCTCATCTTTTCTAGTGAGAACTTAGCTGGCATGCATCTTTGGAATTAGCCTGTATCAGATGAAACTTGAAAGTTAGCAGCATCAGTGCTTTTCCTCACAAAATGCTGACAGTAAGAGGTTGCATTTGCAGCAGATACGGGTAATCCCTTCCTCCTCCTATTCTAAAAGAAAGCCCTGCACTTCTGAAAAATAGAGAACTAGTGAAAAATAGTAGTTTGAGAGAAGTCCTTTACCCTCCAAAGCAATAAAATCCACTGAATATTGTTTTAGTTGGAATGAGTAAGTATCTTCTATGGACAAAATTTATGTGAGGGAGCTTCCCTACCAACAAGACACGTAATGTTAGTTTCCTTTCATGCTACTATGCCAGGAGTACACTCTCAAAGCAAAATTATTTTCAGTGTAGTCATATTAACCTGTTTTAATAGAAATTCTAAGTGTTTCACATTTCCTTATAGGCAGCTAATCTTGGATCATTCTTCCCTGGAGTGAAACTCCACCTTCCTCAGTTACTGAATACACAGAAAATTTACTGCATATTTATCATGTGTCAGAACTAGTGTCATCAGTGAATATCTAGTTGCCTAGAGCCAGATGACAGGGTAGCTGCACTGACTGAAATGGAAACTCTGCCAATGTGTGCCACCTTTAATATTTTGCTAGATAAAGCAAAACTAACTAGCATCCACAATCCCTCCACTTTCTGGCACTATTAAATGGCTTGTGAAACCACTAGTGGTAGTGAGTGATGCCCTAATAATATGAAACAAATTTAAACCTTTAGTGCTGGAGTCCTCTTTCACACTTTGACTATATGCCAGTCTTTCCTCTGCTTTCTGAATCAAGAGTTGTCCTTGTTTCTTTGACCTTCTGGAGTATATTAACCAAAGAAAAAAAAAGTTGTTTTCCTTATCTTCCATATCTACATTTACCACCAGGAAATGCCACTAAATCATGAAAGATTACTTCTGCCATGATCTTAAGAAAGGTATATGACAGTCCAACACTAAGATACTTGGTACGCCAAGCATTAATGCCACTTGAAGCCAAGTAATCTTGTTTTAATATCTTTCTTGATATGAAAAGGTGCACAGTCCCCCATAATCTCAAATCTGGAGATGTTTTCAAGGGGATTTGGAAAAGTCACTGAGAGAAATGCAGTGATGTTTCACACTTCTTGATGATTCTAGATATTCTAACAATTCCTTTCTCTTCTACTGAGAGTTCAATAGCCGTTCGATGTGAGGTTACACCTTGAAGACGTATGTCAGTTGAGAGAGACAAGGAATATGATATTCCCCACACTCTCTACCAGTGTCCCTGTAAAGAAATCCATCTGAGGCAGTCTGCAGAAGGCAAGTAGTAATCTAATCACCATGGTCATTCAATTCTTTGGCCAATTATCCTTATGTTAAATTCTTTTATCTTAATATTTTTATGTGCCATCTGCAGGTTCTGGATTTTCTTCCAAGGACATTGGAAAGTCATTTCACAGACATCAGTAACAAGGACAATGCATTTTGATTGGCATCAACAACCAGGTTAAATTCCAACTGGTGCTCTAGTGATGAAGATCTCACGATTATTACCAATCCCCTGAGCTAACCACACGTTCCTCTAAAATGAACTTAATAATTCTGTCTAAAATTCATTTTCATTGCTCACTTTTGCACTGTTTTCAGCAGTGAAAAAGTGAGTACATTATGAGCAACCTCTCCTACAGAAATTCTTCCTGGACATCTTATTGACTAGACAGCCAAGTCTTTGCATTAGCCATGATCTTAAACTGCTGACTGGCAGAGATCCCATTGCTTTCCTTTGAGGGTGCTATATGAAGGGTACCTCTTTAAATTCTATTTAGTCTCCTTTCTTTTAAGCTATGTAGGCTGTTCATATCCTTTGTACCACAAATAGAACAGATACAGTTAATTGAAGGCATCCCTGCTGCTGAGTTTAGCCTGCTAGTCTGGTAGTCTGAAACTTCAGAGGAAGTTCCTGTAACATAGAATGAAAGGCTACTTTAATTTCCTCTGACCCTGTTACAGACCAAAACTTTTTGATAGATAGGATTTTTTTGATGCAATAGGAAGAAGCAGTTTTACCCTTCCAGCAATATGCTTCTAGCACTCACATCAAGCAGAAGCGGTATCTTGCTGGTATACAAACACCAACATACAGGAATTGTATCAGGATACAAAAACTGGTAAGAAATACTTGATTCTCCAAAGTGAGACTTTTACTTCACTTGGAGCAACATATAGAAAATATATTAGAATTTGGAGAAGGTTTTAAAAACCCTTGGTTCCTTAAGAACTTAGGTGCACAGTCCGGTGTCAGCAGTCATTGGCCTTCCAAGTGCTTTTGAGAATCATAAGTTCCTTCTTGCACAATTTTCTTAACACTTAAATAATTTTGAAATGTGGATCTTAAGTAATGAAGAAACTCCAGAGTTTGTGCTATTTTACCACAGTAAGATCAGCTGTTCACTTGCTTATACATCTAGAGGAAGAATTCCTACAACCTTCTGATTCCACAGGGACTGTGGTATAGGTAGAGTTCTTCTGTGAGTGCTCAGATTACACTGAAAACATGCAAGCACAACCCTATTGGTTGGAAAAATGTCAGTGCTTTCTTTGCTACCTCTTCATTTATGTGTAATCATTATTTACCGTATCGAACTACTCTACCTTATGCCTTCCTTTTTTTAATCCTTCCTAAGGAAACAGGAGTTAGTGCTAGTGAACTGCTAGAATACATAATTGATCAAATAACCTCAAAACCTGCAGAAGAAATTACCTTATAAAGCTTGATACTACTTTTCTTGAGAAGTGTACTTTAATGCTACTTTTAAGTATTTTAACACATCTTTAAGTAGTAGGGTATTCAGAAGCCTTCAGTTCTGATAACACTGTTTCCATTTTAAACTCTATTCTATTTAGAACTTCTATTGCTCTGGTATTTTGCTCTTAAATAAGACTGACTTCGGAGGTCTTGACCTCATTTTCTCCATTGCTTTTTCAAACTTAGCAAAAAAGTTTCTGAGGTTGGGACTCAAAATACATAGCTGTTTTATGATTCTGGGTTATTTTCTTTTGCTCCTATGGTCATGCTTCTGGAAATATTATTTTCCTAGGTCATTAAACTGTAAACTGCAGTGGTGGCTTTCAGGAATTGGGTGACACAATTGGAAAAATGAAAAATGATCAAGTTGTTTCATTTAGAAACATACTTTTTCTGAATGACCATTAATTACTTCCCAAATAAATCTCCTATATAAATTTCACATATACACAATATTTGTATAGGTGAGCCTGAGCAAGGTTGATGAATTTAAGGTGTTTTATTAAAACAGACCTCAAAAAGGTTTTATGCCAAGCACTGTGGGGTCTTTTCCAATGCAAACTTGCCTCTGTAGTGGCAAGTTGTGGAAATTTTTGAGAAGAGAGGACAAACAACCACCTACAGCACATTAGAAGCCAATGACAGCAGAGCAGTCCCTATATAATACACTCTTTTCCTCTGTGAACCATACAAAACTAAGTCCCAGTTTGAGGATTTTAAAAATTCTCGTTAGGTATCTCACTCCATCCAGCAATGTGCAGAAGAAGGGGCTCTAATTAAGGGTTCTAAAGCAAAGCCTGTAATTTCAGAAGAAATGCATACATATTTATGTGACTTCTTTCTTTATGGATAAATACACTTAGCTTCATAATGCCCTGAACACAAACTGTGGGGATTTGTTGTCTGTTGCCCTCCAGCACCACAGCGTCAGCCTTGGACATCTTGGGCTGGGAGAAGCTGGACCCAGAAACCCATGAAAAGAAAACAAACCAAGACACTACAGAAAATTTTCAACTGTGCTGTGACACTGGGATGGGGTGGGGATGGTATGTTTTCTTTTAATGAGGGCTGAATATTAGTCAGATATTTGAATGTTGTTCAACACTGCAGATATTGTTGATAAAACAGGATGCTTGCTGTACTAAAAGGACATTTTTAGAAAAATTAGCACAGATGGGGTGAAATTATAAATACGTTGTCTGGACATCTGTGTCATTTATACTGAAAAACCTAAAATGAATGATAATTATCCACATTTAGTAGAGCAAATAAGGAAAGCTTATTCACTGTGTAAATAATACAATGTGTCTTTGGCCCTCCTCCAGCAAAACTATTTAGGTAACAAACTTTTAGGATTGCACTGGATACTCTCTGATTCTTATCTAGGTCCAAAGTAGCACTGGCTTTTCCCCACGGTGAATCTATAAGAAGAACAGGATCAATTGACCTATTTATTGGATCACTTCTCCATATTTCATACACCTATTTATAAGCACAATATGCTGGATGACTAAGCCTTTAAATATTGCTAGTAATTTATAAAGATTTATCAAATTTATAGCATGCAAAAAGAAACCCCAGAGAAGAGCTGAAGGACCTTTAATAATGTTAGCTAACCTGAACTGTCTTAACTCCAAATTATACACTGTTTTTCAGTTAACTAGTGGTGGTTTCAAATCTGCAACTTTTATGACGATAGTCAGGTTCTTCTCGTATTAATTACTTTCCTGAAGTGTTTTCTGTGGCTGTAAAGTTCAGTAATACTCAAAAGACGATGAAAAGACTTCATTAGGATTTTTAAATTACTGTCTATCGTGCATTGGTTTTGAGTGTACTTTCAGTCACAAGCATTTTATTTATCCTTTAGGGTGATGTGTCCTTTGAGCTCAATTGTTTATTTCAGAAATGGCAATAAGAAAAATGACAGGTGGAGTCCATTTCAAACATAGCTCTCTCCCCTGAGACATCAGTTTTCCTATGCATATTGTGTGGCATCTATTGTATTTTAAATGGCTTGTTCTCCTCTAATTGAATTCCAGGTGATTATTTTTGTCAAAAACAAAGGTTTTCTGTGTTCCTAAAGTAATTAGGCCTGATTGCAAATCAAATTATCCAATTTTAAAGGCTTGTTTCCCTCTCTGAAATGCCTGTTACAGACAGACTACAGATGACTATGTCTTGTGTCATCCATGACTTTATTAGGAAAATGTTCTAAGTCCTTCACTTTCCCTGTAATCAGAACTATCATTTCTGCAGGTTATTTTAAGATCAAGATACAGCTAAAGCAGGAAACTCAATTTTATTCTGAGCTCCAGACACATCGACACAGCAAAGCAGGGCTCCAGTTTTATAAGCTATCTTCTTACATAAAGCCTAACACTGGTATTAAATTCAAGTTCTGTACGAGATGCACCATGCTGACTACTATCAGATAGCTCTCTATTTGTGGAATGAAGTGTGGCACAAATGTTTGTTTTGATAATCTGTTTATAAGCTACCCTTGTAGAAACAATACAGGCTCAGTACGGCCACTTCCTTCTCTCTCTCATTTATTTTTAAATGAATAAGGAAAACAATCCTGTACCCAAATGAAAGAGAAGAGATAGTGTAACAGCAGAGATGTGCCCTCAAACTACCTAAGAGCAAGCTTAAAGCACGTGTTTCTCAGTGGTATTTGTTTCAGTAAAATTCCAGTAAGTTATAAAATTAATGCTATGGAGACATTATTTACTCTTAATTCTGCTAAGACACTTAATCATGATGTAAGCTGTTACACTAATAGTATAAAGAAGTACAGACACCCTTTATCTTTAAAATGTAAAAAATATACCTTTAAAATGTAAAAAAGGTCTAACAAAAGCTTTGGGAAGACATACAGGGTACTTTAGAAAACTAATGTGTGATGAAATGTAAAAGTAAATTAGCAGCGACACTGCAGCCATGAGGTTTTCTTGAGGCTGTGGAAAAAATAGAACATTGTTAGTACTCCGCTACTTTTCAACAGCCTAAAGTGGGCCTCACAGCTAAAATGTCATCTCACATTTGTTTTTCTATTGCTAGAATATAACTTAATTAACTCTTTTTTGCCAGTTTGATGTATGTAACTCAATAGAAAATCATTCCTGCTTTTCTTTAATGCCTTCTCATCCTCCTCAAAAAAACCTGAGGTTGTTCACCGTATTAATCAGTTACCTCCACCTCCACCACATTACTTTCAGCACTGTTCCTTTCTTTCCACTCTCACTTCCTCATTTGTCCCCACTAATCAAGCCTGTCTCCCACCTCGTTTTATCTTTTTGCCTTTAATGTCTCATGCTCCCTTTCCATTCTACAGTGTGTACTAAGAAGAACAAAAAAAGGAACTGATGCTAACAGAAGAACTGCTTACTACTTCAGGAATAAAATACTGCTCTTCATAGTGAGAATCCACCCAAGCTTTTATCTTGTCTTTCTAGCTAGCTTTTGTACCTGTGGCTTATTGCCACTGGGAGAAGCAAGCAACACAGTCCAAATTTATTATTACTTCTATTACTATTTTGGTTATTAATATTGTTATCATTACTGCTAAAAATGTTTGCATATTTCTAAACGTTTTTAAACTAATAACTAGATTATGTCCCTAGCGGGAAGTTACTTGAATGTGAAACAGAAGGAAAGAACAAAAATTGAGCTTCCTTCTCTCCATATCACTTGTCCTTTCTTTGCAACTCAGAAGCTGTAATTATCATAAGGAATCATGACTGTAGTACACTGTGAATTCAAATTGGTAATGACTTTTGAAATACTTCCTTTAGAACTAAAAAAATCACGGACTTAAAAAAAATCTATTGAGATGGGGTATAAATACATGATTGTATTTCCCAAGTCAAGAATTATTCTAACTACAGCTTACAAAAAGGATCTATATTAGTCTGATAGCTTTACTTCAAAGGAGAAGAATGGTCTATACATGAAGCTGACCTGTGTAAAGCTATGAGATATCCCGCAAAAGACTGTCCAAGTGTCAGGAAGACACTTTAGTATATGGACTATAAAATAGCTTATTTGTGTGCTTAAGTTACATGTAGAATTATATATTATATTGATTACAGGCTTGTTATCTGGAATAGTCACTCTCATGTCACTCCTATTACAGGAATCCCTGTGTCAAGGTAAACGTTTCAAGGACGACCAAGTGCAGAGAGTGAGCCAAGGCTCTTTCACATATCAGCAAATTATATACTTGGTTAATCGGAGGCCTTAATTTCATTGCATTTGGTTAATGCTTTCAATAGGTTAGCAGAGAATTCAGAGGGGTGAATTTAATCTGGTAACTTCATTGTATGCTTCATTTTACTTCAAAAAGCAAAGCAGCTTTGAACAGCGACCGCAACAGAGCACCTGTGGCTGTAAAGCAAATGGATTTGTTATCCCTGACCCAAGCATTACTAGTAAGGAACACTTCAGTGAGTTTCCACTCATGCCCGTTCAAATGAGTAAACTCCTGGCTCTAGGAGAGCCATGTATAAGCTCAAAGCTTCGATGTTGTGCATGAGAAGATAATTGCTGAAAGCAATGAGAAATTGGTCAGTTCTGCTTCCTAGACAGAAACTAAGGAGCCAGAGAAGTATTTAAAAAAAACAGCTAAGCAAAATCAGGATGCACCTCTCTTTATCCTTACCCCTCCTTAACACATTAACATTTATACATGCAAGACTAAGTGTTTTGGCTGCGAGAAAGCCTCATCTCACCATAGCACTCACAAAGAAAGAGAGGATGGTGAGGTGTCAGACTGGTGCATTTGGGAGGAGCACTGAAGCACTCAGATCCTTTGGTCTGTCTTTCTGTAAAAGTGATGGCAGAGCATAAGAGGAAGAACTCAAGGGTCCAACTTCCATTAATTAGGGATTCTAACTACGATGTACAAACAGTATTTACATCTCTGTAATGCAGACAACTGCCAATTAAGTTATTTAAGAAAAAAAATTCTCCTACCTGTCAGAACCGCAGAAATAGTGAACCTCTGTTTCTCAGCTCTCCTGAATGTGAGAGACATGAAACTGCATATGGTTGCAAACACAATTAGGCTTACACTGAAAACTGAGCTGATTAATTGGAGAGAGGCTGACAGTAAATCATTTCCTCATGACTGTTTGGAAATTATTGCCAAAGACTCACAGGAGAAACGTTACAGCTTCCTCCTCCTCCTTTCCTCCCTTCCTCACCCACCCACCCACTTCAGCATTACCCTGTTCATTACAGCTCTGTCCAGGCAGTTATTGGAGTCAGCTGGCAAGATATTACACTTAAGCTGCTGGTATTCCTTCTTGTTGCAACTTAAGTAGCTACCAAGAAATGCCACCGAGAGATTGGAATTTTCTAATTCCTTGTCTCTGTAGAAAGATTCAGAAATATGGTATTCACCCCCAAAACAGTGGAAAGGACAGCTATTGTCATTCTGAGGTAGCAGGTTTGGGATAAGCCCATAGTCATTCTAATCAAACTGCAAAGTGTTCCTCAAACTTCATATCATAGTAAATGCTTTCTCTCTATATGCTCTAGGAGCTCCCTAAAACAAGTGTGTGAATTATAACCATCTGCACAAGCAGCTTAATTCTGACGTATCCCAAGTTCCCAATTTTGCAGATCCTTTTTAGGTGTTTATACTTGTATTGTCAGCTAATTATGAATTCCAAGGCTTAAGTATCCATAGGCATTTTGATAATATATCCAAAGCTAATCTAAAGCAAAGCAGAACATGCTAATGAATACAGAGGGATACTATTTGTATCCAGGATATTTCTGAAATTCTAACAGTGAGTCAGCAAAACAACAGCTTGCATGTTGGAGAAAAGCCACTGGAAACAAAGAAGTACCACTAAAAATAGTTCAGAAGAACTGACAGCATTTCTCAGAAATATTACAGTATGAACTCGGTTTGTATCAGTTGCTCACTCTCAGCAATTCTTAATTAATCAGGCTTTAGCAAAATCCAAAGCAATGATATGTTGCAAGAAAATGTTAGGACTGAGAAATCATATATAACATTTTCACAAAGCCAGACAGAGGGCTCAGGTGTCTGTAGTGAAGCTCACTTCACCCTGCATAAAGATAAATCATCTCTTTCCTCACAAAAATATTTTGTTGTTAAAAGATGAAGAAATGAACGAAACCTTTTTTTATATTATCTATGTTAGCAAAACTCTACTCAGACTACAACATTAAGCCACCAAACTCTGCCTTAAACAACAGTTCCACATAAAGTAAGCATGATGAAACCTCAAGCCCTCATCTATTTAACGAGGGCACCATGAATCCATAGATATTCAGTATGTTTGTATTTTAAATGCTGTTTGCTTTAGTTCCCATCCATTACACAGCAACAACAACCTCTTATGCTTCATGAATGGTGTTGTTTGAATATATCAGAATTTAGGAAAGTTGCAAAAGATGAACTCGTGAAGAAATCGATAAACTTAGCATACTGAGTAGGGTACAAACAGAGTGAAGTTAATAATGCCTGCAGCCAGGCATGGAACAATGGTGTTACAGAAACATTTTTCATCTTTCATCTACTCTGGACATAGATAAAATAAAAGTCCTATAAGAAGAAAATGCTATGTGATTACACAGTTTTTAATCCTAATCGCTTTTTGCACTTTTGGTCTTTCTCAGGTCTTTTATTCATTCTTTGCCACTTCCATCCAAGCCAGTCCTGGCTTCTATCGTTCAGCCAGTTCCATTCTTCCCACCATGTCCCAGCTTCTCAGTAGTCCTCAACCAGACATAGTCTCTTTGGCTGCCCACTCAGTTTCCTCCCCATTCAGTTTTCTTTTTCCCCTTCTCTCCCTTATGGTTCCAGTTACCAACTGGCCTTTCATCAGTCTACTCATTACCATGCTTGGTGATGGAGGTGGAGGGGTCTGCAAGGCAACTGATGGATACAACTGGATCCCTTTGATTCAGGCACCTGGAGTTGCACCAGGGCTGCTTTTGGCTTCCCTGCCTTGAAAAATAACACTGATAAAAAGAACAAGAATATAAACGCTAATTAAAGACAGAATACCTTGACACAAAGTAAAACTTGATCTGCAATTTAAATTTGGCCAACAAAAATAGATTTGCACAGTGAAAGTTAAAAGTCGCCTTTCAGCCACAAATATCATATGCCAAATTCCCGATCTAAAGCAGAAAAAGCACCAGAGTTTCATGCTCTACAATAAGGCAGACTGATGGAACTTTTCAAGGAGAGAATAGTTTATTTTTGTCTATCTCCCTTCTCAAAAATGGTTGAAATGTTTTGGCCAAAAATAACATGAGGGGAAAAAAAAAATGAAGTCACATTTATTTTAGCAGAAAGCTGAATGACACCTTGACAAGCCTCACAAATATTTAGTGTCATTTCCTTCTAAACTATTAATGTTAGTAGCACATCACAGTAGTCTGAAAATCTCAAAGATAAACTGGTTTAAAAGTAAGCCTTATAATTTTTGACACTGCTACAATTATGATTCTGTTCTAATCAGATACAAAAATGTGGCTTGAACAGACAAGAAAAAACAATATACCTGAACAGTAAAACTGAAACAGTCATTGGCAATGAAAGAAAAGTTTCTAGCTCTTTCATGCTAACAAATGGTTAAAACAAAAGGGTAACTCGTAACTTATGGAACTCAATAATCATTCCACCTTGATGTCCTAAAATGCATTTTTCCCTTGCCTGCTGAAAAGCTTGGGTAATCCAGTTACAGGTAACTGACAGTCTATCCAATGTAAGGCCTCATACAAACTTGTGAGTCCTGCTGTTTCCTGAACTGTAAATTATTTTCACCAAATTCTTTGTAAGCATGAAACCAGAAATTCATTTCCCCTCCAAACAAAGGTACTTCCTCAGAACATTTGCCTCTGCTTTAAGGAACACAGTTCAAAAAAGCACTTTCAAAGGCTGCAATCAAGTTTAAGATGATGAGAAACATCCAACTAAGCGGTCACTGGAAAAAATCCTTATTAATTTGAAGTCTCGAATACTTGTGACCACAGAAAACTTTTTAATCTGCTGAGTTAAAGATCTAATGACATCTATTATGACAGCAGAAGTGTAAGACTTCATAATTTTATCATAGCCATTGTAATAATTCTTAGAAATGAATAATTAAAAATTATTATACAGTCTTTTAATCTCACCTAACTCTTTACACATAAGGAATTTTTTCTTGACCTAATGTTCTCAGAATCTGTCAACAAAAGGTTTTCTGTATAATACATTTAGGGAGTGAGGTCCAGGTATAACACATACCATTTCAGACTGATGAAAAATGCATGGGTTTCTAAACATCAGAGCTTTAAACATAGGGCACCTGCCTTTTTGGATAAGAAAAAAATATTTATCAGCTTGCAGGAGAAAGTCCATACAGTGCTCAACAGATGTAACACATTATTTTATTCATAACTTTACTTATCAAGAATTTATTTCCAGACTTAGAAAACTGAATTAACTACGGCCTTCTCCCCACAATGACCTTTGTGCATGTCCTGGGGCTCCTGCCAATGGCGTGATCACAGTGCAGTAATGAAAGTGGGACAACTTTCATTTACTTCTCTGCTTACTTACAGCAGAGTAGCTTCAGCAGTAGGGAGCTCAGCACAGCTTGCCTGCCTGTATGGTTTTCTCACTTCTCCAGCAACAACGGCACTGTAGGCACAGGTGCCAGAAAAAAATGCATAAGAATATATAGTTTTGCAGAGGCCTCAGGCTCAGCTGTGCACGGCAGCCCTGGGGCCTCCATTCTAAAGATAAACTATTTCCTGAAAGACTGAAGAACATCAGCATGTGATTTTTTTCTTTCTATAATAAGTAAGAATAATACTTAATTTCATGCTTCCCTTTTCAAGTTCATAAAGTATGTAAGCCTCCACAGATGTATAACATTTGGTTTTGGCCTACATACAAGCAAATGAAACTTCAAATCAGAGAGTAACTTTTTCTGAATATTTTTCCATATATAAAGACAAGCGACTGAAAGAAAATGGCAATTTAATTCCAGACTTTACCAGCTGGCATCAGATGTAAATTAAGATCATTAATTCTGGAACAGCAGTAAATGTTTAGATTTTGGACAAGTTGGGTATCTATTCATATCACTGTGAACAACTGATCAACACTTTGAATTGCTTAGGAGACAAAGTCAAAACATGAAGTGGACAGGAACTGGCACCCATCTACCAGACATGCCCTAAGGAACACTGCGAGAAAGTGTCTGTTACCAGTATAACTGAGAGCTGTTCATATTTTGTGATAAATTATCCAAGTAATTTGAATTAATTCTAAAATTGGCATAGAAAAACTGCAAATAATTTTTCCCAAATTATAAATTATTTTCTAGTATTTGTTTTTTCTTATTTAGCGATTTCTCCCCGCATAAGAACAGGTTTCAACACACCAAGGGAGAATCCAAGTGTTCCAAAGGTGTTATGATTAAATTCATAGCTTTGCATGAAGAACAAGAGCAAAATGACAATAGAAATAAAAATTCAGAAAAAGTTGACTTAATCTTATTTAATTTTGGGAAAAGTCAGTATGAAACAAGGATACTGTCAGTCAAGAAAGTGAAATAATAAAGTGATAACGACTTTTTACAGTGTAAGAGAGATGCCTCTTGGCAAAAAAATACATTAAAGTATTTATGGACAACTCATTCAAAACATAACAAACATTAAATACTGAAATGTGTCACTATGCATGCCAAATAACTAGACTTTTCATTGTAGTGCCATTTTCACTCATTGGAAAACTGATGGATTGCAGATTCCTTTCTTTAGTCCATATCTAAAAAGTCAAAGTGCCATTTTAATAATCTTGGGAAATTAACAGTAATTTTTTCTTAATTTAATTTAATCTATTCCAATTTTCAAGATGCTGCCAAGTTCTTTATTCTTTTAAGGCATAGGAGCCTTATAACTAACATAAATCCTAGACATGTAAGACATCCTTCAGGCCAAAGAATCTCAAGCAAGACAGATTATAAACACTTTCACCTTCTTTCCTTCATGATGGGAAGAGCACATCTGTGTGTACCAGGACCATTGTGTAGCTACTATCGTGTCCCAACACCCTTGAGTCTTTCTGACAGTGTAAAGCAATGCAATTCAGGGAAGTCCAATCAGAGGCACCAGCCAGCTCCGCTCTCAACTATGTGGGTCATACCAAGAAGAAAACTGTGAGAAACACATGTTATGGCACGTGAGATACAACCTTCCCAGGAAGGAAAACAAAATCAAAGGTTACAGAGGAGAAGACCATGGCAAGCCCTGTGAAGAAGAAAAATAAAGAAATACTATGTTTTATACAGACTGCAAACATACAGGTCTGTACTGAAGTCTTCATAAATTAAACCAGATCTTTCATTTCCTAGCAGTCTAATCTCTTAGAAAGGCTGGATTTTCCCCAGAGCACATTTGTTTCATCCAAGTGAAATTATTAGTTGCCAGAAAATTGTCAATAGTCAGACACTGGCATGTACAATCTGAAGATCATGGAGTAAAATGAGGCAAATTACTCCAGGAAGAAGCCAGTGCCTGCTCCACAGAGATGACAGGCAATTACCACTGATTTCCAAGCTACAACCAGCGCTCTCTTAAAAACTTATCTCAAATCCAGGAGGACCGGAGGTATCCAATCTACCTAACAGCACTCCAGATTTCAAAGGTTAGCCACTGAGTGAGAAGTTATTCTTCCAGCGCTGCCATCTGGCCGAAGAGGGAACATGCTTTTGAGTGAGGCCAAGAAGGGATACAAAAAGAGGTGGTAAATATAAAATCAAATGCTGTCCTCTGCCATACAGGATCTTCATTTTTTTCTTCTATTATCCACATAAAATAATATCAACTATCTTATTAAGACAGAGATTTTTCAAAGCTGCAAAAATTAACAGCCAAGAGATACAGAGGAAAGACAGGGAAAAGAGCTAAATATTAACTAAATGCTTGAGAGATTAAAATTCCATGTTTTGAGCTATTATACACTGGATCAAATCCACTAACAGTTAAAAATCTCAGGTTCAGGTGTGCAAAAGCCTGTAACTCTAGAAGAGACCCTGCCTGATTTAATAGCAGTAGATATGTCTAGTAGTGCTAACAGCTCAAGTGCATCAGACTATTGAGTATGAAATCTTGAGCAGAAATGAGTAGACATTATATTACTCTTGTAAAAATACAGGTACTTCTTGAAGCTATGCAAGTAAAATACGTTTATATGATTTGATCAATATTATCTCAAACAATATTTTCTATGGATATTGCACGTAACAACTAAAGCCTCAAGTCCCTCAAAACTATTATTGGCTAATGGATTATAAGTTAGACAAGCAGAGACAAAAACAGTTGTCATATTAATTTAATACCGCAACATTTTATTTTGTCGTATTGTTCTCATGACACATAAAAGCCTACGAGTATTGGAAAAGCCATAGTAAGTTGATGAAGTAAGCGATATGCCATTTGCAGAGGTCCAAATATACCTGCACAGTTTTTCACCTTTACTCAATTGATTTCTCCCTCTCTCTCACTTACACACTCTCAAACATATTTAACACCACCCAGAAATAACTCTGGTCTTTCAAGCCTCCTCTATTGCTCTCGTTGGCACAGTGTTGACTTCTTTTAGCTGGGTTATAGCGAAAGCATCCTGTCTAAAAATTTTAAATTGCAAAATAAATGCCCAGCATTAGGAAGCACACAATACACACATTGAACTAAAGGATGAAACAAAGGTAAACATGTACAAGTGATGACCTAGACTAGAACCATATTGTTTTCAGAGATCTATAGCTGTGGGCAATAGGATAGTTACAATACTCCAATTCATTCTGGGGTTCATGTCTTATCTCCCCCTTTTTTCTTCTGTCATGGCTCTGTCAGATATCACTTCGAAGCATGCAAGCACCCAACTTACAAAAGCTATTTCATTCTAGTGAAGACAGTAGTACCCAGCAAACTGCCCCTGTTCTGACATCATCATGTACAATTCACAGAAACTATTTTGCTTACCCAGAAACCTAAGTTTACAGTGTTCAAAGCCACCATCTCACCTAGAGAATGTTGAGAATAGAGGTCTTCTTCCTTCTGACCAAAAGAAATAATAGCAGGAGACTCCACTACTTTGATTAAATACAACTTTAAATCCAACTAATAAATGAGGTTATAATTGACTAATAACATTTTTTTACCCTTCATGTGGTTAAAACCACTCACTAATCTTGGAAGGAAGGTTGTATCTATATCGTCTTCAAGGGAAATTAATGCATACCATAAAATGTGGGCATGATAAAACATAACAGGTAAAAAAATTTAAAAAAAATGTTTACACCACTAAGTCTGGCCCTGTGAATTTTGTAACAGAACTCCATCTAAGAGTAATTTGAATCTATAGCCAAACAGCTGTAGTTGGTGTTTTAGAAACTGCCTCGGCCTTGTACCTTAGTTATTCATGTCTCTGCTCTTGACAGCTCTTACTGATAGAAAGAAGTTCTAACATCTAACCTAAACTTTTCTTTGCTTTGCTTCAGGCTATTATTCCATGCTTCACCATCTTTTGAGAACAAATAATTCCCTTCCTTCATTTATATTGTTACCTTGAAGTTATTTATAGTCAGTGCCCATGTCCCTTGAGCTCTCTCTGTTATAGACTATAAATATACCTCCCTTAATCCCTCTTCATATGTTTTATCCTCTAGTATTTATATCAGATTTGCAATCTTTATATTTTCTTTTAATTTTAAACTCTTTGGTCCACAACTACAGACAGGATTGAAAATGAGTGGTGAAGCAAAAAAATTTTTTTCCTTTTAAATATTATCTGCTTATGCCAATATAATTGTGAATACAAGAGTAAAGGTTGAAATGCATAAACTACCATAATTGCTTTAATCTCCTCATATTTTTAGAATTAGTTATTTTGAATTTAAAATTTCTAATGTTTTGTCTTGGCAAAAATTATTCTAGCCAAATGTACGTAATTTTAAAAGAAAAAGGGGAAAGAGACATTCTTTCCCCATATGTTCTCTAAGAAACTATATCCCCTGTTAACAGTCACAACTGAGTCAATTTTTGTTTAAACTTAACTTGTTTTAATCTCATAGACATTTAGGAAACAAATCAAGTTTGATGCAAACTGACTTTGTAAGATGCAGTTGTGAGCTTTGAATTCTAATTGCATACATATTCTGAGACAAAAGCGTAACAAATTCTTTCAAAGGTTTAACAAAACGGTGACAGAGAAAGGGTCTGGATTTCATTGAGGCTGTGACACTTGGTACCAGCCAAGGATCTGGTCCACAGACTTATCTGGACTTGCAAAACGTTATTCATAAGGTGCCTCACTGGAATTTGTGTCCTGTTCTGTAACTTTATGTGAAGTTACAAGAACTCTATCGCTGATCAGAAACAGTTTTAAAGATAAAAAGCAGAAGGGAAATAAATATTCTTTTTGAATTTAAAAAAAAGGTTGATAGTGCAGTGAGGCAACAGTAATTGCTATTTTAACAGAGGTCTGGAAAGAAGAGCAATGAAAAACAGATTGATTGGGATAAAACCACAGATGAAACAAATCTCTTCATGATATTTCATGGAAGGCTCTGAGGAATGACAGAGGTCCTTATAAAGCTTTGTGATTGGGAAACAAAATAGAAGAGTTCACTCATTTTTTTCATGTGCACGGTAATTTCTATTGGGAGGAATGAATGGAATATACTTTACTGTGCTTCATTAACCTTAATATAACCTTAAAAACAGATGGCTGTCATTGCAGACAGCTCAGTGACAACATGTGGTCAATGTACAGCAAGATTCAAAACGGAAAAGTACAGAAAGCAGGATAAAAGCACGTTTTCATTTTCATTAATGAGTCTTTGTCACCAGGAATATTTCAGTTCTGTTATCCTATCTCAAAAGGAGCCATGTCAGAAACAGGAAAAGACTAATTGGATTTAAGATGATTAAGAGCTTGAAAAGACTTCCATAAGTAGAAAGAGTCTGATTTTCATTTGCGCTACTATGCTTTTTTTTGCATGGAACACATACTATTTATATCCACCTAAGCAACCATCCATCTATATGGGAAGAGGAAAACCATATTATAAATGAGAATTATTTGCATAACTACAGGCCTTGTGGGGAGTGCAAGTAAGGGTTATATAAAAACAAAGCAGACAGTGCAGAAATGTAAGAGTAATATATACAGCCTTTCTCCTGCAGAAAGTAACTACTGTCTTCCTGGTAGACATAATGATTGCATTCAGAATCATGAAGTTTAAGCATCTGAACATGTTATCTAAGGAGAAAGATGAGTTTTCTTCTCTCTACTGAGGTTTTGAACAATTACTTGAATACAAAGTCCTGACAGATGGACAGAACATACTATTTCCTATATGACTGTTACTAACTAATGCTTCTGGTTTTCCATCCTGTTCCACTGGGGACGAAGTTTATGGCTGTCACCAGTTCAGATGTACAGACTTTCACACAAAGCAACAGCAACGAAAATCTCTCTCCTTTCAGATCTGGCATCTTTATGTCTTGGGAATTTGGAGAGGCCCCAGCTGACTCTGAATCTGGTGAACATTGCTTCCAATTTTCAAGAAGGGCAAGAAGGAGGACCTCAGAAACTACAGGCCTGTCAGTCTCACTTCAGTGCGTGGTAAAGTCACGGAGAACATTATTCTGGGAGAAACTGAAAAAAAAGACAATGCAGTCTGGTCACAGCCATCATGATTTCATGAGAGGAAAGTCCTGCTTATCAAACCTGATTTCCTTTTACGACAAGGTAAGCCACCTAGTTGATCAAGGGAAGCCAGTTGATGTAATCTTTTGGGATTTCAGTAAAGTTTTCGATACTGTCTCTCACCGCATCCTTCCGGATAAACTATCCAGCAGAGAGCTGGATAAACACATGGTGCAGTGGGTGAGCAACTGGCTCATGGGCTGAGCACAGAGGGTAATAGTGAATGGGGGAACATCAGACTGGGGACCTGTCACTAGGGGAGGTCCACAGGGCTCTATCTTAGGCCCTGTGCTCTTCAACATCTTCATAAATTACTTGGATGCAGGACTGGAAGGGATACTAAGCAAGTTTGCAGACAATACAAAACCGCGAGGAGCTGCTGACTCCCTCAAAGGCAGGGAGGCCCTGCAGAGAGACCTCGACAAATTAGAGCACTGGGCAATCACCAACCATATGAAGTTCAACAAGGGGAAGTACGGGATTCTGCACCTGGGATGGGACAACCCTGGATGTACGTACAGACTGGGCAATGCTGGAAAGCAGTGCCACAGACAAGACCTGGGGGTCCTGGTCAAGGGCAAGCTGAATATGAATCAGCAGTGCCCTGGTAGCCAGGAGGGCCAACTGTGTCCTGGGGGGCATCAGGCAAAGCATCGCCAGCCAGTCGAGGAAAGAGATTGTCCCGCTCTGCTCTGCACTGGGGGGGCCTCACCTTGAATATTGTGTGCAGTTTTGGGCAGTGCAATATAAGAAAGATATTAAGCTTTTAGAGAGCATCCAAAGGAGGGTAATGAAGATGGTGAAGGGCTTTGAAGGGAAGCCATATGAGGAGGGGCAGGCACTGATCTCTTCTCTGTGGTGACCAGTGACAGGACCCGAGACAATGGCCTGAAGGGGGTTTAGGTTAGATATTAGAAAAAGGTTCTTAGGGTGGCTGGATGCTGGAACAGGCTCCCCAGGGAAGTGGTCACATTACCAAGCCTGACAGACTTCAGGAATCATTTGGCTGATACTCTCAGCCACATGGTGTGACTCTTGGGGATGGTCCTGTGCTGTGCTAGGAGTCGGACTCGATGATCCTTCTCGGTCCGTTCCAACTCGAAATATTCTGTGATTCTGTGATCTTCCACTTTGGCTGTTAGGGTGGAGAGCACAGTCGTTTTGAAGGGTTCTGATCCAAAAAATGTCTGCACTTTGTGTCACCAGGCTCAGCACAGCCTAGTGCCAGCTATAAAAGTCAAACTATGCCTTCAACTTGAAACTGCACTCAGTAAGAAATTTACAGCAACAACTGTGACAATTATATGGTCCTTTTGATCTGTGTTTGCTAACATGCCAGAATCAGTTAGTTACATTATGGTTTTGGTTTACATAGGGAAGTATTTGACACCAGTGCCTAAGCAGCAACCAGGAAACAGTATCACAGGAAAGAAAATTTTTCTCCCATAACTTGAATTCTACTGATTTCCAGGTTGTCTAGGAAGTCTAAGAACATACCAAAGCACTCTTACGTTACAAAAAGTAGAGGATAAGTGGCAGTCAGTGGAAGAATCTCTAGCAAAACATTTTCTCCAGATATAAAGAATGGAGCAGAAATTGAATGTAACAGCCATGAAGGCTTTCCTGGAACAGACTCTTCATGTGGCACCGCACTAGGACAGATACAGTTTTGAGATGCAGACAGCTACTGGTGCAGATTTCTGAGGCCAACAGACATATAATATTCTACTTAATACAAACAATGTACACTTTTAGGGTATTTTCCTTTCATATTAACAGCTGAAATGATGAAGGCTATGGATGATGAACAGCTATGGATGATGAAGGGTAAATTACTGGCAGCTTCATAGGGACTAAATTAGCATAAATTCTACTTAATGGTAAAGTGCTATGTAGTTCAATGGAGTTTAGCAAGGTGCTAATTAAGCATGAAATTTTAGGCTCTGTCCTTTAAATGTTGAGAGGAGCAAAGCCTGTATTCTCCAGAATATTTCCCATGCAGCAGTTTTACATATATTTGGGGCCACTGTATGCCAGAGCTGAAGTTGAGAGAATGGTTGTCCCTCCCCCACTCATGGCCCCTCTGACCCTGAGGATAAAATGCCCTCCTTCCCCACACTGTAGCACACACAGCAGTGGCACAGGATATGGGGCAGGTCACATTTTAACCAGGGGCAGCTATTCACTCCATCAGTCCCAATGGACACATGAATACCTGTGTTGGTACAAGCAATGTGACTGTTCAGCAGAAGAATGGCAGCCCAGGACGAGGGAGATGATGGGACATCTGCTCTTCCTTCGCAGCAATGCCAGCTGCCACCTCAACGGGCCTCCCTCACTCCTATGTATCGAGGCCTTACATCTGTACAACCACAGACACAGTATTCACAGATAACAAAAATAAAAGATTTAAAAAAGGAGAAAGAGGAAAATTAAGAAAGAAATAGTCCAGATCTCTACATTCACTCATGTCTTTCTGAGTCTGCAGGACAACACTAAAGCCTATTTGGCTGCTAATTTTTAAAACCTAGAGCTGCACATAGAGCTCCTAGTCACCACCTAGAACAGGCCTAGCAATAGTATTCCCTAGAGGAAATAACAAAACCAGGTCCTTAAGAATGAGTCCCTGAGGTCTTTGGGAACAAACGAACTGCTGCAGACTTGCAGATGAAGAAGAGCAAGCAGACAATGAGGTTTATGGGATGCACATCTGTCTGTGGTGGGCTGCTAGGCCTGCAGAAGAAGAAAATCACCTTAGGGCACTCATTCAAGCTTACCAGAACTAACTTGTGAAACCCAGAGTTCCCCAAATTTTTGACAGGTTTTAATATAGCCATACCAGAGTGTCCTCAGTGAGGAGAGGCAGAGTAAGATTGGTGGTAAGTACATGTATATACATCTTTGTAATTATATACGCATATCAGTGACAAGTAGATATGCATGACCAGTAACCAGAGAGAGGCATTCATTCTTAGACAAGGTTTGAGACTTTTAGCCCAAGGGTTATTTTGCTCTATATATTCCCATTTCTAACCATTTATTTTCTAAACAATATAGCTGTGTCAGTATTAGCATTCTTTATCATCCATAGCATCATCGTTACTTAATTCAGCTGCATTAGCATTCTTTCTTTATTTTTTTGCCTGTAGCCCTTTAATGTTGTCATTTGTAATTTCCCTTCTTGTCTCAGTAAGTTCTCCAGCTGCATCATTATCACCCTGTATATATTGGCATGAGAAGAAAAATAAAACAAACCAAAACCAGAAAATAAACACAGAGCTCAGAAAACTGCCTACTAGGTCAAGCAGAAAAGGTAAGACAGGGATGGTGCAGCTGGCACAAGGATGGAAACTTATGGCAAAGCTCTGCTGAGATTGCTCTGCAGGTTCTCCAGGAAAGTTGAGCTACATTTGGAGGGAAGGAGTTCAGGATAGTGAGATGCAGCAGAATTTGTAGTGTATGCATAAACAGACTCTGTGTCCTACACCTCTCCCTCTCACAAACCTCATTCTCAGACCAAGAAAACAGAAAAATAATCTCTACAATGCAAGAGAAATTCCTACAAGAGTAACACAGCCCTGTGTTGTTTTTAACATCTTTTGTTGATTCTAAAATATTCCTACTTTTCCATGTATTCCTCATGATGGCAGTGAAGATTTTATTGACAGAAACTTCTCTCATCTTAGTTGATCACTTTCCTAACTATTTTCACCTATATTTTTCCTGTGTTTATGGACAGTTAGAACTGTATTTCAAAATCCACTGGTTTCCACCTCCCACATAGTTCTCTTGCATCTTCAGTGCTTTTCCCACCCTCCCTCACAAGAGCATTTTAACAGAGGAAGTGCTTGTATAGCTCATCTCTGCCCTACTACTCCATTTATAAAACTGTCCCATAACTTCTTCAAGCCTCTTTTTCTCCTGCCAGTCTTTCTCTCATAGTCCTTGAGAAAACCTAACTAAAACTTACTACATTCTATGGAATTGCTTCTAGAATAATTATTGACAATTCTTAAAAGCAACAATACACTAAAACCTTCTTCTTCTGAAATAGACTCCCCAGGAAAAACAGTGAGAGCAAATAAAAGGATGCCAACTTTCTGATATGTGTGGGGGAACGAGTGGATCCGTCTTTTGGAGCCTGGAATAGTTTTAAGCATATGCATGACACAGCCTACTGTGACCAAGGTAAAGTGCTCTCCTGTATTTATGTTCCACTAGATTTCAGCTGCTGCTGTGCAAGGATTTTTATGATGAGCCTTTTGAGGCATTCTAGTAACTTCTATATAGTCCTTTAACATTATGTATCTACATGTAATAGTAGCTATGTTAATATAAAGGCAATATAAATAAAAATATTGATGATTTCCCATTTGCTACTTCTTACACCATTCTGTGCCCCATACTAATTCCATCACTATTCACGTCAGCTTGAAATCTTGAAAAATCTAGGTATTTTACTTTATGTTTCTTTGTGATATAGCAATACATATATTCTTTTAAGCATTTTAAATCTTCAAAGTCAGATTTAAATTAGAATATCAAAAAACTTTAACAGTCCCACAGTTTTACTTCTTTTGTGTCCATAAGAAAGAGACTTTACAAGGCTTAGGAAAAATATACATTTTTCATTAGAGAGGTTTATCTAGAGATCAAGCAAGTAGAGGAAGAGAAGTAAGAACTCATTGTAACCACAAAAAATGAAGTTGTGAACAGGTAAATAAAAAGGCCATCACTAACATTTTACTAAATGGAAACAGGGGTAGGAAACTCCAGAAAGAGTCTCTATGTATGATTAAGCATTAATAGACTGTTTTCCTTACTCCCTCTCATATTGTTACTGCACAACACCAACAAGGTGGTGGCCTTGGGCACCAAGAAAGAAAAAGGAAACTTGGATTAAGAACAGAACAATTGGAGGAAATTATTAAATTAACATTAAACTTTCTCATTATTCCATTCCAGACTTCATTGAAATTGAATGACTGTGGTTCCTCCCTCTGGCATGCATACCTTCAACCACAGGGATCATAACAGAGAACAATAGGCTTTGATTGTAAAAACATGATTTATATATTTGGCACTATCAGAGAATTTGTTCTGTTACTTCTTGTCTCCCTTTGATGATACTCAGTTTCATTACTAGAAAGAACATGCTATCATCAGAATAACGCATCCTGTATATCTAGCATATTCATCCACAAAAGGCTTGAATTCTCGGAGCTCTTGTCATGTTTGTATACTCTGCAAGCTGGAAGGAGTTTACAATCATGAGAGACAAAACAAATAAAACAGATATGTAGGCTATGCTCAGATTGTACTAAATGCCAAAGTACCTTTACAGTCATGCACAGAACTGCCAGGCTGACAAAAGGAAATGAGCTACTTATTATATAATGGGAGATAAACCAGTACTGTATCATTCAGCCTTGCAGAGGCTTCCACTGATTTTGAAAGCCTTTTTTACATCGGTAACATTTTAAAGTAGAACAAATCAGGTGCCTCCTGATTATGCAGAGAAATCGCACAGAAACATGCCAGAAGACAGAAACATGCCATTTATTTAGAGCAGAAACCTAAAAAAGATGGAGTTCATTAGATAATTATAATCCATTAATATTCTACTATTTTATAAATTGGCAGCTTCCTGAGCAACAACTACAGTCAGAGGCTGCCCTGACACCGAACTGAAGATCTGCTACTTTACTGTTTATGCCACTCTTCACTAAATTGTCACTAAAAGCTAAAGGCTTGCTCCTAGTTACACACATGCAAGCACAAAGATCCCAGTGAACTTCCTTAGGAGAGAATGAGCCTCACTGTGTTCTTGAACAACAACTCTGTTTTAGGTTTAAAGTTTTTCTACTGAGCAGAACTGTTTGTGAAGCAGTCATAAAGAACAGTTTGCTAAAAATCTGACAATTTTCTAAAGCTTCCTGTTATATCTTCTGAAAAGCACCTAGAAGGCTAATTGTACAGCAGACATCACTTTTATGTAACAAAACTAGAGGGGTCCATTTTGGAGAAGCTGTGTGCATATGTGACATGTTCACACTGAACATGGAGCTTGACAGTGCCGGCCCCTAAAAATAGCACCTGGTTATCCTCCTTCTCATCAGCAACCCCAGCCTTGTCTCTACTCTGTCATTTGATGCATCAATCTGGCCACCCAGCTCTCTACTCCAGAAGAGATGGGAGCAGTGGTACCCTGAGGTACCTTGTTTTAGTAGAGGTAAGATGTTTGCATCTGCTGCAAGCACACATTTTAAACAATATCCCTGCTCCTCAGCAGGCAGTTATCATGTTGTTTTGGCAGCAGGAAGGAATCTGTGGTTTTCTTGAATGTTGCTCTTCTTTATTTAAACTACCAGAAATAAAGCAAAAATGACAGAATGCTCTGTCTATAAATAATCATTCCGGTGTATAGTTATATTAGGAGGTAACTCAGATGGCATGATAACGCCTAACAGGCTAATCTTAGACCTGTAATGCCATAAGATGAAAATAACTAGGCTAAGAATAACTGACCCAGAGGAGTCAGCCTGTTAAAGAGATCCACAGAACAGGGCATTTTAGATTTTCATGTTTTTAACAATAATATCTGCCAATTAGTTTCTCTATGATATTTTGGATTGTATCCAATATATAAAAACTCTACCCCCAGCAGGAGTTGGGAAAGGTTAAAATGCAACAACACCTGAAACCTTCCCCATCATCTACACCAAAACCTGAAATAAATTACTATACACACATATTTTGCAGGCTGCCTATCTATTCTGCTTTCTCACAGCTTTTGCTTTCTCTGCAAAGACTGTGCAGAAGAAAGGGACTGGGCAGTTGGTAAAGAAACACAGGTCTGATTAAAGCTTTGGCAGCAGGATGAGTTACAAGCATTCCTCATATGTAGAGCAAACCTTACTGAACTAAATGGATTCTGCATAGTTTCACAGGACAGCAGACTCTGGCTGAAACTGCGTGTTTGAGTGCAGTGCAAACCAATGAGTATTATAAAGCTGAACAGCTAAAGTAATAAATGGCTGAAGTAAAAAGCTCTTTTCCAATAAAGAAATTTAGCTCAACGCACCGGAGGGAGGGGAGCTAGTGTCCTAGTGCCAGCACTAGTGAACCTCTGTACTAAATGCAGGGTTTAATGGTCTCCGGAAAGACGCTGAAAGAGGTTTTGAAGTAATGTTCTGCATATTTTTTTATTTACTTTCCAGCTCTTGTAACTTGCTATTCTTGTCAATCTTGTACTTTGAAATTCTTATTCCAGGCTTTTCCCACAACCTATAAATATACCTTGTAATACAAAGCAAGGCTGTCAGGTAATCACATGGCTTCAGAAGCTGGGACTTGAATAATAAAAAAGAAAGAAAAGGCAATGTTACAGCGTTGTTACAGCATCAGATACATGAAACCGGCATCATTAGTCTGTAATCAATGTCTTCTCAATAACGCAAAACAGAAAAAGCAGCTTCATTCCATTTTATCACATTTTTGTTCAACTGAATTCATAACCGATGTCTTGTCCAGTATACATTGCTGGGCAGAGCCTCTACCCAAAATCAGTGAGATTTTAACTACATAAGACTTGCTTGTTTCTTCTCATTGTATTAATTGTATAAGGCTAAGGCCTCACTCTTCCCTAACAGTTAATTCAAATACTTCAGCTACTACAATGAAGCACTAGATTTTTTTGTACCTAGCCTTTACAATGGGCAATGAAAAAGCCACTCTGGCTGTTATCCAGAACTTCCCTGTACTGAATTTTCACACTCAATTTTTTCATTACTCTGAAGAGAATTACAAAGTAAAAGCTCAGCATATCTATTCTCACTCTCTCTTTTCTCTGATGTGTTACGGCCTGAGATACCAGATACGCAACATTTTGTATCTGTAAGAAGTTTATGTTACCTGATTCGGATATGCAAATAAGTCAAGTTTTTCATGAATATCAGAGCAAAACTATAAATTAACCTGCTTTCTTCAGGTTCTCCACAGGAACAGGTGAGCAGGTGAAGGTTTTGTTTGGTCAGGAAAAATAGAAGAGCAAATACCAAAGAATTTTGCTGAAGGCAATATAAATCCATGTGTAAAACAAGCCATGTATATATGAGGCCATGCAGATACACGATAGATACAACATACAAGACAAAATCTGTACACTGGGGTTTACTAAGGGAAAATAGCTCATGAGGACCTGTCAACCCACGTACAACATGAGGTGCGTAGCATTGATTCTGTCATTTATATTCCAGTGACACAGCATGAATTTCCTGACTGGTGCAGAGAATAAAATACTCTACATTCACTTACTACATTTGTGAAATTGCAGGTGTTTTACAAGCCTGTAGGTAGATGAAGTCAATCAAATTAATCATTCTGAATCATTATATCCCCTTTAGAATAGTTTTGCTCTATTGATTCCTGAGCCTGACAGGTATAATTTTCCATATTTCACTGAAGGGTTAGCTGACGTAAGCAGGATTGTGTAACTTGCTCAGGTCACCTGTCAACTCGCTGACAAGCCAAGCTTTAAGCTCACAATCTCCTTGAACTCTTGATTTTTCAACACAACAGCTTTAGGCAGGAAGCAGAGGATGCTTTATTCAATAAAAGCCAAGGTGGAATTCAGGCAGGCCGCTGCAAGGCTGTATGTCAAGATATGGCCAGTGGAGCAAACTTAGCAACCTTACCCCTTGGAAAAACAGCACAGTATATTAAATCACCAGAAGTTAATGAACTTGGCACTGCTTCTTGAAGTCTCACATCTAGAGATACCATGGTTGTGTAGGTTCTTCTTCCTCCTTCACACAAGTGCCCTCTATTTGAGAAATTTAGCCCTGCACCAGTTATTTATTAACTATATTTTAACGAGTGTTTCTCCCATGGACTGTGCTGCACCAAATGCTTTTTTTCAAGGATTTACAGTTTATTATCTGTATTGTGGTAAGACCAGGGGCCAGCTGAATGTTAGGGTCCACTGTGGCATTGCACACACATGGAAGTTGAGGGTTTTTGGGTAGAATAAAAGGGGCAGCATAGATTCCAGCTAAATAAGAGGCTTTAGACTTCAGGTTTATTTTTTAAATTATGAAATTAAGATAATTATGGTACCAAATGAGAATACATCAGCATCATTTTCCTAAATAAAGACGCACAGCACTTGCTACTGCATTTTACAGCAACAGTACCATATGGGAGAATCTAGTTCAGTCTTCTCAAGATAGCTGAAACTGCTCTCTGCAGTAAGGTGTAGGTGTCTGCAAATTACACAGCTTCTTGAGTCAGTGCCGATCTAGATTGCTCCATTCATAATTAGACTTTTGATTGGTACCTATCCAGATCATCTCATTCATAGTATGACTTACAAGCAGGGATGGAGACAGACAGGCAAAGCAGTAATTGAGGGAATACCAGAACTGTTTCACATGACAGAAGTATTTCCTATGTCTGCTATTGTGAGAGAGTTCTTAGACATTTTGCTTTGCAAATACGTACTCACTGGCCATTGAACCTGTCCTCTTTGGGGATCACTCCAGCCCAGTTTAAAATCACAGTTGCATAATATATGTGCGTTGCAACTGGATTAACAGCAAACCTAAAAATCCACTGACTATTTCAAATCATGCTTGAAGTCTTTGAAGCAAGCATATCAAGGGTGCAAACTGTAAATGTTCAGGGATCTGCTCTTCTCTGCAATATGTGCAACTTTTTAACCTGACTAAAAGTCACATCCATGTAAGGGAAGATAACTTTGAAGTAAGGACATTGTGATAAGCAAAATTCAAATGATTGATTCTAGCTACTCCAAATGATACTGTATATCGTCATACTCTGGCTATTTCTTTCTTCCCTATACGCAGCATAAAGGGAGACAATACCTGAAAAGTTACCAGGCCTGATACTGCAAGACTGTGAACTGGAGGGAGCTGAAGGTAATCAGAAGCAGCACCAGGCCTTGTGGTTTCACATGACATGAGCTGAGTTGCAGACTATGCACAATGTCAACTACCTGCAGTCTAGTTGTGTATTTTAAAGGCCAACTGAAACACAGAGGAATAATTTGTGTTGTATAGAATATATATACTTAAACATCTTTCACCTGGGTAACGTTCTCGACTAAGGTTTTGGGGTTTTTATTTTTAGTCTAAAAAAGCCCTCTCTCTATTCTACTTGGCACTACAGAGGAAATTGTATATGTTATGTGGACCTACCTAAAGTACTATCAGATAAAAATCAACAGCTACATGATATTCGTGTTTCCAGTGAAGAAAAGCAGAGCTATAAACTTACAGAAAATTACCTCCTTTTCTTGAGTTTCAAACTGCTATTACTCACACAAAATTAGTTGGAAGCTACAAGGCAGCACAGCGAGATAAAAATGCCAGATTTTCGCTTGTGTACAGTTAACTTCAACTGGACATAGTACTAAAATAAAAAACAAACAAAAAAACCCAACAAACAGGAGGGAGGGGAAGCAGTCAGTCTTATCTCTGACCAATACAGAAGTGCTGGACACCTGTTGAGCTGTTCAGGAAAACTAAGGAGAAGCAATAATTCTTGAGCAAGAGGCTGGCATTGTAGATGGCCTTCCAGAAGTTTAACACTTTCAGAGAAACTTTTGCTTTTATCCACTGTCTTTGCTAAAGCTTCATTGTTCAGATTTATAAACACATCTTCACCTGACTTGTGTCCTTGACAAAGGAACTGTAACTGGATCACAAGTAAAACTCTAAGCTCTTTTTCTATAAAGCAGGAAAATAAACAATTTTTAAACAAACAAACAAACATGGGCTCAACAGGTGTACCAAAACAGGTAACTTGTGAAGAGAGGTATGGTCTACACACATATTTCTTTTCAAAAACTGGTGACAGTAGAGTTTTGTGAAAGAAAAAAAAGAAATAGGAAAAAAAAAAGAAAAAGAGAGAAAAACAAGAAAAGCAAAGGAAAGAAAAAAGAAAAAAGATTAATGAAAAAAGAAAAAGAAAAAAGAGAAAAGGGGGTATAAATGAAGACTAGGGTACATGCAAACAATTCACTTTGCCATTCTACATATGGTCCTCTATAAAGCTAACTTTATGAAGAACAAAGTCAGAAACCTAGGTTTTAAAAGATGTAAAACAGGTAACATTGTGCCTCAAAAGACAAGAGTTTCAGTCCAATAAAAACAGAACTGGAATTCACATCTTAGGAGAGAATAGGCAAGAGCAACCTGAAATTTTGACTTTTTAGCCTGTCTAAATTGATATCTTAGCTGAATGGCAACAATTCTTCCAGCTTAATTTATCCTCAGTCCATCATTTGCAGGTCTCAAATGCAGCTAGCAAAGAAACTATAAAACACAAGGGTAGCTTCAAATACATGCAATGTTCTTTCAGAGCAGCTTTGAAATACCTTCATTAAACAACACAACCAATTTACACCTCAGTGAGTCATAACATATAACTACCATTGCCAGGTTCACAAATATTTTTAAAGTAACAAAATAAGCCATGCAGTTTAAAGACATTTTAAAGTAACACTGTAATGAAAAGACAAAGGGATTGGTATTAAACTCCCTTCATATGCAAACTAGGGAAAAGGAAACTCACAGAAAGAGCAAATCCTGTTTACAACAGCCATATGATTAGAATTGCCTATGAGGGGCTCCAAGTGCAGCCTCCTGACAACGTCTGTCTGAGAAGGTCTCTCCCTGTGAATAAGCCTGTATCATGAGCCCCATTTTGCAATCCCGCAACAAAACAAACAAGGAAACCCAAACTAGATTTCAGTTGTGAGCATTTTGCTGTGTCTGGAAAGCAGCAGAAGAAAGGAGACAAACTCCCCACAAAAGCAGCAGCTGCTATCTAAAATACTACCAGAACTATTTAACAACAACTTACATAAAGCCCAAAAAAACTAAGTCACTTCTGTAAAGGAAGGGTGTTTTCTTGTCATGTATTTTCCCGGTCAACCACTGAAGTCTCTTACCTGAGCTGATCATACTGTGCATTCTTTGCTGAGCCAAGAGCTGTTCGCGTCCAGAAACTCCATCTGAGGAAAAACACGATTCACTCTCGTAAATTGTCTGCAGCATATTCCAACTGGTCTGCACTTCAGCTACACAAGAGATTCATCACTGCACTTGCACATGGGCGTCGGGCACGACCCTCTGCGGTCCTACCTCCTCAGCGAGAGTTGTAGGATAATATACTTCGGCAATTAGCAGTGTTTAAGCATTTGCACAAGTATCTATCAGGAGAGGGGAAAACCCCCAAATCCACAGGCGGCAGCCCCCGGCCGCTGGAAGGGAGCCGTGAGCGTGCGGGGGGCTGCGCGCTGCCGACTTGGAGCAGTTGCGTTCGGGCAGCCAACGGCAGGTGGAAGGAGAAATGAAGAAGTATCTCTGCGCTCTGGGCTTCCTGGCAGGGCGGGGGGGGGGGGGGGGGGGACTGCCTCTAGCAAACCATCAACCCGAATAAGCCACCTTTCCAGGGACCAGGAGCCCCGGAGGATTTAATCTGAATGACCCCAGGCTAGTCCCGCGTTGCTGTGCCCGCGCCCCTCTCCTCTGCCGGCCGCCTGTCCCTTGGCCAGGCGGCTGGGCGAAGTTGGCGGGAGCAGCAGCGATAACTCATTTGCATTTGAATTGACACCCTCGTGGCCCAGCGGCGGCAGAAATAGAACAATGGCCGGCCTGAGCCAAAAATAGGTCAAGCATGGCCGGGTGATTGGAGCCTGCATTAATGCGTTTAAAAATACCACAGCAAACACAGCTGTCCAGTCTCTGTCTTTCAAACTGCCGCCCGTCCTCTCTCCGCCGCTCGGCCTCGAGCTCAATTAACCCCTTCCTCCTGCCCAGCCCGTTTCGGTGGGGAGACGCCAGGGAGGGAGGCCGGGGAGGCAGGGAGGGCAGGAGCGGGACAGGAACGCACCTTGCCCGGGACTCGCGCCCCTCTCCCTCCTCACCCTCCCCCGGGGAGTGTTTTGTGAAAAGCGAGCAGAACGCCACTGCCTCTGTCTGCATCGGTCCTAAAATAACGCTGGGAGGTTTTGCTGGCGATGTGGTTTCTGCCTCGCCCACGCGCAGCCATCCTGCTGTTCTATTTTTGCTGCCCGTTTCTCTGGCTACGCCACAGTTGGCTTTGGCAGGGGAGCCAGGCGGCTGCCCGCTCCCTGCAGGACCTGCAGCCGACGCCGGAGAGGCGATTTCTGCAGCTAATCGGGTTGGGGGTAGCAGAAGGCGGGGGCAGATGTCAACCTGGGACCGGGTTTTGTGCGTGTAGTTATAAGCAGCCTTTCCGTATTTAGCATGCTTCATATAATTCTTATAGTAAGTCACCAGTTGTGGCACAGCATGTTAGACACGCTCACCGTGTCTATGTTACTGTTTGGTTGAGTCGTTAAAATTTGGAGAGAGACAGCAGCTCACACTTATTTTTAGAAACATTAGGCAATTTGCACGGCGTCTTTTAAGTTCTACAAGATGATGTGGTTTCAGAAGAGCAGCGTTTGACAGTGTATTAGACAACAGCACTATGCTCCTCTGTGGTTGGGAAGGTTTCACACATGATACGTGAAGTTCATTTTTTATATTTCAGAAGTTGCATATCTCATTTGTTGATTAATATACCTACACATTTTACTGTTACAGATAATATTTTACTTCTCTGAGCCCTGTTCTGCCTTATAGCACTTTTTACACAGGTGACTAAAGCCTGTTGCTACCTACATATATTATGCATCAGCTTGACTACTCACCTACCAAAATTACAAGTCCCCTTCCATGTCCCTACTCTAGGGGAGCAAGAGTGGCCACTGGGATGCGATTCCTCACTGTAATCAAGAAGGCAACACAGAGGTCGTCTTGGAACTTTCTAGAAATCCACTAAATTCTCAACTATTGACATAATTTTTTGCTCCTGAGGACACAAGAATCTGCCCATTATTTGAGGCCTGGTTCTGCCTTTTAACTTATATGACAGATCATAGTCAAAGGAAGTATATTTTTTTATATACTTCTCACAATTGTGTTACCAAAGAAAAGATTCAGGGTAACAAAGTACTGTGACACTCCTCTGATGTTTGGGTACTTGATGGCATCTGGGAGGTCTGTGCCTCAAGTCTCCTCCATCATCCCATTTGCTTTCTCCATGTGCCAAGTGACCTGGTCCTGCTGAGGGTTAGGATCTGTCCCAGATGGACAGATGGGAGACCACAGCAGCTGGCAGCAGCAGGGGTTTCCCTGCAGGATCTCAAGTTAGCACCTATTGCTGCTCACCACCCTGCTCTCCTTGCCTTCTCTCTTCCCTCCCCCCATTTTCCACAGCAGTACTGCTCCTGGGGAAGCAGTGAAGCTCTGCAGATGGCATCTATCCAGCTCTGCAAAGGGGCACGGGCATAGGTCTGAGCAGGGACAATGGCAGCACAGCGAGAGGTAGGGTGTTACAGTGCAAGACAGCAAGTGAGCATAACACATACCATTGCATCATTGCCTGCTGACCATTTGATGTCATAAACATTTTCTCTGGAAAATAAAGATACCCAAATGTTTTGTGGGAAATACGTGCCACTTTCACAGTACAGGGCAGAAGAAGTTTAACACAGTGCAGGGGGGATCACCAGGAGAAACAGAAATCTTCTCTAATGCAGAAAAAGCTTTTTATAGAAAGAAGCAAATAAAAAAGTGGAATTGCTTATGCCCTTCAGCCAACCAGAACATGATGCTGTCTGGTGATTCAGTGCCTCAAAATAATCAAGTTTCATATTACAGGGAAACACTGGAGGAATAAGTTAAAAACAGGTCAGAACATCGAAAATGGTGGAGTGTGGGATCCTAGTATTAGGTACCCATACGTATTTGTAACTTCTTATATATGCAGCTGTATTTTTAAAGATAGCCTTTACAGTTCTAAATGACTTCAAATACTTCAGTAACTAAATAAAAGCAAACCATATGTAAGAGTAGAAAATGTACATTTAGATATTTAGCTGCAAGTATTCTTAATTCTGGTGTACGTATTTTAAGCTGACAGACACATAAACTGTCCTATCTTAGCTAATTCATAGACCATAATAACTACAGCATTATACTGTACATTTTAAATTATATATAAAAGGTATATCAAAATACTTTACTTATGAAGTCAGTCACCACAAAGGTAGGGCTTTTACAACCTGAATTCTTCCAATTTGCTTTGACGTATTATGGGCCTACTTTGGTACATGCTTAGCTTTAAAACACGTGTGTAAATCCATTTCTTTTCAACATAATATTTAAGCACATGCTCAAATTCTATTGATTGCAATTGAATTTAAGCACATAGTTAAATGCTTTGCTGAGTCAGCCCAGATTTTAACGGCATGATCACGTGAATTTAAAGAGTTCCTTAGGAGTCCCACAGGGGAAGAATAAAGGGTTCATGCCTGAAGAAAATCTGGTTTTTATTTTTAAAACTATAGATGTTATAAAGTGACATTTTCATACAAGAACAAGACATTTTCTTCCTGTTTTGTTCAAATGCATTTTCTAAACTTCAGGAAATTTAATGACACTTGGTAAGAGTAAACTGCTGAAATGATTTAGTGCTGCTGAGGTGACTCTAAATGCAATCAGCAACTTTATAGAAAATGTAAGGCACGTTAGTAGCACTAAGATCTCATTACAGCATTTTCACAATGTGTTTCTCTTATTTTCCCTCTGAGTTGTTAAAAACAAATAAATAGAAGGATATTAAATCTGGAAACCACATTACTACAACATTAAGACTAAGAAATTAAGCCCTCAAATTAGAAAGAACTAAGATTTCTATTGCATTATTAACTCTGCAACACTGTAAGTAACACTTCCGTCTTTTTTTTTTAAATTTTTTACTTTCCTTTCAAAATACAAACAGTATAAAACTGGTTGTTTTTAGCATATCCCATTTCTCACTCGTTATTCTGGAGCATGGCCTTCATTAATATTAATAACTTTTCAACTTTTGCAGTTTTCCTACTTGTAAATGAATACTTGCATAGGTTTTTTTATCATATTGCTCAACTGTAGAACAAATATTACACACAAATAAATAAAGAGATGTTCTCTAGCTTCTAGTCATATGGTTAAATGAGGACACTGCAGTCTTACAGATGTCTTATTCAACCTTCCTTCAGCCCCTTTTTCATTTGGTTAGTGAAAAGGCAGCAAGACGTACCATGCATCAAAATCAAACAATTCATAAAAAAGTGGGAGCTAAATCAAGGTTGCATGGGTAGTATTACATTTGGCCTATTTCAGTACTGAAGGTTTGAGTTCTAATCTTTGCAGCCTAAAGAGATCCTAACTATTTTTGTATATCTAATCACTGGGATTAAAAAAAAAAAAAAAGAAAAAAATTAACTATTGTGTAGAACAGATGTTTCTGTTAGTCACAGTTCATTAGATACCATTAGTACCACGTGAAACTCAAACATCCAGCATAAATTACTACAGCTTACGCTAGAGGATTAACTATGTTAACAAACAGCAAAAGACTATTACCACAGAGAAGCAGATGGTTTGGGATCAGTAAGAAATCGGGGGAGATGCTGTAGTGGTCTGGTCCTGCTCCCCGTTGGAACTAAGGGGCTGTATTCCAAGTCCCTGGGGAAGTTAAAATGGATCACTTAATCCACATGCTCTGTTGGAAATATGTAGTGCATGAATGTTTCTGACTAGTTTTCTGTGTAGCAAGCCTTGGCATTGCCTCTGCAGGAGTACATGTTGCTTTCCTTTGCAGTGCTGCAAAACCACATGATGGACATTTTTCCAGTGAGGAGAAAACAGCAGTTCTAATGTTTAAGCTCAATTCAAGCTTCAAAGGAATTTTCTGGGACAAAGGAAGGCGTATCTGTAGCTTTAGGGGATTTTATGACAAACAATAGGAGAATAAAACTTTACAAAGTTTTGAGGATAAGAAGCGCTATGCTAGATAAATGGATGGGTCTCTTATCATCTCTCATATAAGAATACAGAGAGCCTCGCATCTTTCTCATGCAAATTAGCTCAGGAGTTTTGTAACTAGTTCATGACATCACTTCTTTCTCCTCTTAAAATATGACTTTTTGTTCACATAAAAGAGTCTACTAGAAATTAATTGCCAGATTCAGAAAAACACCTCAACAACACATACTTGATTATAAGCACAAGGCTTAAGTTAAGCATATTCTTAAGGGCTTCATAAATTCAAAGGTACTTTCCTGAATCAAAAAGCTCAAGTAGTAAAAAAACCCAAACACCAATGTAGAGCTATGAAATAAATAAATATTTAGCTTAGGAAATACATACACAATTCATTTATTTTGCGGAGAGAGTTGTTTATCAGGTTGGAACTAAAATCTCCATGTTTTGTGGCAAGACTGAGGTAAATTGCATATAAACACACAAGCCATGTGGCCAAAAGCAACATCAAACATTGACAAATAAATGCCTCAGACCAGCAAAGCACTTTGTCCCTTTTATGCCATTAATGAGGTAAGCAGAAATACGAGCAATGTGAGATTTACCGGCTCTTCCATGGCTATGCCAACCTTTCTTAGAGAGACACACCTGTATGGACAAGCATAAAGGAACCCTAGAGCACATAACAGCTGGAAATATGTTCAGCATCCTCCAGGCATTTCAAGGTTTTTGCACATCTACTGAGCAGATAATCTGTACATCCATGCAGGGTTTTGCACAGCACCTCCTGATGCTGGGTAATCTGGCAGGTCAGATCAACCTGGTCACTGTTCCTGGACAACAGACTACCGAGCCTCTATGGCTAGAAAACCAATAGGAACATCATCCCTAGCTTGCAATACATGCCTGGGTTTAAGTGATTTTTTTGGATTTAAGACAAGAAATGTAGGCCATGCTTGCTGTCTGGAGAACTGAACTGTGAAAACCAATGGCCACGCAAAGGATTTAGGATCATAGCAGAAGTCAGCCAACCAAATACAAGCTCCTAGGATTACACCAGGACCAAAAAGGCTAATAAAATCCTTGGATGTATAACAAGTTTATATTGAGTAACAGCAGTGAGGTGATATCAAAGAGAATATTCTTGCGATACTGTAACTTGTTCCAGTATAAATACTTGAGAAAGAATGCTGAAAAACAGGATGGCTAGATAGAATTACGCACATAGGCGTAAAATAGGTTTGGAAAAGCATTGAAAACTGGAAACTCAGACCTGTGACACTAAGTTTACAGAAGTTCAGGGTGCCTTGGCATTGTCAATAATACACAGGGAAAGATATCCAGTGGTATGGTAAAATGGTCTTTCTTTTAAGAAACAACGCTTTAAGAAAAATCTGTCTGTTAGAAAAATTCAAGGCAAAGGTGGACACGCATTTTAAACACACTTTAACCACTGCAGCAACTTACAAATGAGCTTTACGCCAATACTGGCCACGTCTCTGAAAAGAAAGCTCTGACACTTCTATATGGCAAATTTAAGAAAGGTTTTCTGTGGGACTCCAAGACAGGTCTCATCTCATGACCTTAGATGGGTCAGATCTGGTGATCACGGGGGGAGAATCATAGAATCATTGAGATTGGAAAAGATCTGTAAGAGACCATCAAGTCCAATCAATAATGTTGCACTGCCAAGTCCACCAGCAAGTTCCCACTTTGGATACCTTCAAGGCTAATAAGAACTAGTAAGTATTGGTGAACTGATGGAATAGTAAAAACTAAATAGAATAATTATTTCTACATCAGAAGAAGTTTTCTTCCTTAAAATCACCCTGTCCTGAAAAGTGGAGGTATGGTTCTTGTTTTGTTTTTTAATCCAAACTATGTTTATTTTCCTATTATACTAGATAATTTTTTACAAGAGTAGAACAATGGAGTGCACTGTAAATAACTTGAGAAAAAAAGTCTTGGGGAGAGAAAAGGACCCACAAAGTGTTTGCTTTGTCTTGCTATTCAAAGCTGCCCTTTTACATCAAATAGTTGGATTTCAAAAGTAGGGTCTTTCTAAATTCAGGCTTGGATTCATGAAGTGATGAGGTGGCTTTACATAACATGTTGCAACCAGCCTATAAAGCTACAGTAGATTTACAGCAAATTTCTAGTAGATAGATACCAATATAGATTGGGATAATTACTCTGTTAAGTTTTGAAGCAAGTAAGATGTTTTCTTAAATATCAAGAAATTAATATATAGTCAGAGAACTGCCACTACAAGCCATTGGAAACTTGGCCAGGAAAAAAAAAATTACATAAAGCATTAAAAAAGGCATTCTTTAATGTGTGGGCCAAGGAATGGACCTGAGATGCCAGACCATGTGCTGGGCTGTGGGCACATGCCAGTCTCTCACACTGTGCTGCCTCTCCCAGCATCTCCACCCCTCACAGGGGAGCATTCAAGCACATGGAGAAACAGTGTTACATGCACAAACATGCCTCTGAGAGCAGTAACAAATTGACCACTGCTGTGCTAGGAAAAGGTCATATCTCATGCTGGTCAATAACGCTGTTATGAAACCACACAAAACCCTCATGGTTAGCTGGACCAGGATGGCAGCAATCCTCGTGTGTGGTTTTGTTTTTTTTTTTCAAATGTTTCAGTGAACCCAAATCCAGTTTTCATCTAATTTTCTTCATCCTCTTGAACTCTGATAAGGAACAGACCTGCAAATCAAAAGGTAATCAACATACACCAGCTTGGGAGCTGGTTTTAGTGTGCTGGTGAATTTGGGGCTAAAAGGATTCTAAAAGGATGAAACTGTGATTTCAGTGGATAAACTAAATATTTTGCCTGACTTCAGTAGAACCAGAATTTGTCTCGAGAGATCTTGTGATCTTAATTTTCCTTGTGTAAACAACAAATTTATAGACTGCAAAAGAGAAAAAAATCAAAATACAATTGAAAGCAAGGTTTCATAACTCTGAAAGGAAAATTAAAACACATTTCAAGTAAATATAACCTTATTTAAGCAAACCACCTTGAAAATCTTAATACAGCTACTTAGTGCAACAGAAAATACCTTTCCAATATACTATGATATTGCCAAAAGGTGTCACAAACTTGACTATTGTAAATACAGGCATTCAACTGGTATTCCTAAGGCCAGACCAGCCCTAAGAAGGTTTTTATTCATCCTTCAAGCTGATTTAGCCAAATCATGCAATGTTCAGTTTGCTGGGCAGTCTGTCCCATAGAAGGGATGGAACAAATGGAGAGGGAAGCTACAGCAAAGGCCCAGAAAAGTCACACCTCAGCAGGCAGATGTGGGAAGCTGCAGCTGCTGCTTCCACATGTTCCTCATCTGCCCCATCACTGGCTCAAAGTAGCAAGAGGCAGGTGCTCTTAAGTTCTCTAGGACAAAGGGGCAAGGCTGGTACCAAGCCCTACAGTTTCCTAGACTGAAAACTGTTTACAAAAAAACCTGTCAGGTTGTTTTGAGCCTCAACCCACTTTGAAATGGCCAAAAAAATGCACAGGTCAGAACTGAGAATTTGCATTAAAAGCATGGGGAAGCAGGAAGATAATACATTGAATCCATGTTCAGACAACACTTGCATTCTAATCAACTCCAATCAGATATATTTATATCTTGCAAAGAATCTGAGAGGGGAAAGCTCTCAAATTAGCTTCAATCCTAATTGCTGCTGGGAAAGGGCAGTCAAAAAATGAATTAATAAATGAAAAGGAACTCGCTAATCCTGGAATCCCAGTGCCAGGAGCAAAGAAGGAAGACTATTTTAGATGAGCTTAAGCTTCTGACTGTGCAAAATGTAGGATCAAACTTGGGCTTAGGGCCTGCTCTAAATATAGCATAGCTCTATAACAGTCATCTATGCACTTCATACTCTGTTGTTTGGTAGTCAAGAGAACAGGATGGCAGGATAGGTGATAATGGCAGGAAAACAGCACTTTTCAGTCAACAAATCAGAGGATCTGCACTATCACAAGCCAGGTCTCACGTAAGTCATCAGTCACAGAGGGACTGGTCTGTGTAAGCTACGATTGCACTTCATTTCAAGTCCCTTCCCCCCTTGTTAAAGAACTTGCCAATGAAATAAACTGCTAAGAACATTTTCCTGATATTTGGAATTTTTTTTTTATTTTAAATTTGAATATAATACAAATAAGGTTTTCTGAATAGTCTATGAAAAAATGAGGGCATTTTCATCAAAATAATGCTGTACATGGGGTAAATGGCAGTTTTGGCTAAAAGTAATAGTGAAAAAACTAGAGACTTAAAGGTAGCAGGTATCACCCAGGTGTCCACAGGAATTAATAAATAAATCACAACCTAGATTATCTTAAACTTAGACTGTATTCTCCATCTTCTCTCCTTACCTCTGCCAGAATACCAGAAAAAAAGAAAAGCTAAAAAGGTGGAGACAGAAAACTCAGAAAACTAAAAAGTGCACACACAGTTTGCAAATGGTTTATTTGCCATGACTGAGGAAGCTTTCTACATGTCAGAAGATAAAGGATGATAACTAAAGCTATGAGACTGGTTTTGTGTTATCTGATAAAGGGAGGCAGCAAAAATGGGCACTGCCTTAACTAAAAATAGATGTGCTGTAATAATAGGGCTGAAAAAAACACCATGTAAGTAAATTACCAGTGTGATGAAACAGGCTTGAGTTTGGTCAAGCTTTATTTTTTTCTTTTAATTGCCAGTAAGAATGCTTCTAAAAATAACATCCTCATGTTTTATAATATTAATTTGCTTACCATTCTAAAGAAACACTTGTCTCCATTTTTGCACTGTACACAAATGCATTTAAGGAGTAATTTACTTGAAGTAACATAGCAGAGCTGGTTTTATTTAGATAACTTCAAAGAAAATGCTACTGTAAGCTATTTAAACAGACTGTTTACTTTCAATCACTATTTACAGGCATACAAAGCCTATTTTTCTTAAAGACCTTATATGTATAAATCTCATATGCATGTGTATAAAAATATAAACAGATAAATAAGCGCTTTCAGCTACTGGTGTCACACACCACAGTTGAAATACTAACGTGCACATACATTGATGTAAAAAAAAAAAGCTGAAAGGTACATAAACAAGTGTCTGGCTTAAAACATGTGATGATCGAGTATTTTATTGACTTGGGGCCTAAATCATTGTATGCACTTCTATTCATTTAGTGTCCTCTCAGATGGAGCAGAAAGCCTCCAGCAATTCAGAGAGACAGTATGCTATTCTGAGACCCACCAGAAAATGAGTGAGTTGAGAAGTTGAGCAACTAACTATATTTGCAAGGGGAAATCTCCAAGGCATACATACCAACAAGAATATCAGGCTAGAAATATCCTAGGATGGTTGTCAACAAAAATATTTCATTAGTCAATCTTTTAGAGTCCTATGGCTCCCATCTAATTTTTTTGCCAAGTTATTTAGCACTGCAGACACCAAAGTTTGGGATGTGCTTTCAATTCTCACACACTTTTTCTGGACTTCAGATACTTTTGTGATACTTTGCCTTCTGATCCTTTTGACCACAACCTTGTCAGGGGATGCCGGGGGAGGGGTGTGCGGGGGGGGTGGGGGGATGGGGTTGTGCATACTCCTGCAGTATGAGGAGAAAGAAAGTACAGAGTTGGTTAGCAGATCATTAGTGTCTATGTAAATCCTTCAGAGTGACCTGCAGTTGTGGAGGGCTGGACTGAATAATCATGGTAACTCCTTCCGTTCATTTCTTCTCAAGTAGCATTGGAAAAGAATGTGTTTCTAGGCAGTGCATGAATCTGAGGACAGCCATTTCTCTAGCATCCTGGTTTTTTTTTCTTATAGGTTTCTACTTTTCCTCTAGTAATATTCAAAAAGATAATGTGACCTTTTTTATATCTATGTATTCGTTATACACTTCTTAAAGGTGTCCATGAAAGATGGTTAATGAATGTTTTAAAAAAATAGAATATGGTTGTTAGGGCACTCAGGATTGAGCAGTCTTGAGCTGAAATTGCTGATCACAGATTTCCAGTGACTGGAGATCCCATACACTCTATTTTTCAGATCCCCATCTGTCAAAAGGGAATAAACAGCAGTATATTTCACGTTACTATTTAGAACACAAGTGCTTTAAGGGTGCTCAGACATCATGGAAGTGGAGAACATATGCTTTCTTTATGTTAAAATACTTGTGCCAAACTACTTTTACAGTGTACAATGTGTACAATCTTCCACAGGCAATTCTGATTACTACTCATGACTCTCAACGCTTTTTAGATCCTACATTACTTCAGATAGCTGAGTATTACCAAATAAAATTGCATGTGATTTCCCCAAACCACAAGGGTAGCTGTTTTTTCCTCAAAAGCTAGAAACGAACACAAAAAGTCTGTGCTTGCTTTCATATTTCAAAAGGTGGTTTTTTTACCTGTATTCCCTTAACTTGTCCTTCTCTTCAGAACATTTTATATAGCTCTATAAACAGAATATTGCCACTTGCAAAAAAGCACAATTAAAAAAACTTTATGTGTCTCTAGGTACCCAGGCTTACAACTCAGTGATATTTCCATTCACAGGAAGAAACAAGCAACAGCTGTGGCAAGCAGTGAATCTCACTCATATAGACCGTAAATGCCTGGTGTTGAAAAAAAATTGTCTATTTTAGCTCAAGACAGTGAATTAAAAAAAAAGCAACAAATACCTAAAAACCAAATGCACGCCTTCGGGCAAACATTTCTGTCATTGAATCTGTTGTACATTGATGAAGTAATGAGATCAATTGGAGGACTTTTTTCCCCACTCAGCTAAAGCTGTGGCCATACACACCTGCTCCTTCTATTTCATCTCCAGCACAGACCTGGCATGGTCAGTTAGTTTTTGGTCTATTTTTGGCATGAGGATATTTGAACAATGATTGACCATGATAAATTGCCTCTGCCCTCGTCAACATTAAACTAACGAGTTCTTTTCATACCCTTCCCATGAGTCTGGAAATCTCATTTGCAAATAAGGGTAAATATTTCTGTAGGATGTTCCTTTCAAACTGACCAGAACAGTCTTTGTATTGTGGGACCCATGTTTGTAAATGCAATCCTTTCCTTCTTCGTTTACTACTCCCACCACTGTTTTCCAAGAGACAAAACAGTAACTGAGGACCACTTTTTCTACATCTTTCCTTTCTTACCATTAGTCTTTCTTCATTATTGCACATACATGACTGCCTGTCCTGCTCTTCTCCTTTAACTCCACCTTTCATTCGCTAATGAAATGCCAACTCCCTCCATGCCTCAGACAAAATACACTTTTGAGGTTTCTCCCATGCTAGTCTCTTGTTTCTCTTCAACCAGCTGGTTTAAAACTCTCCTCATTAGGTCAATAAAGGAATTGAGCTCCTTTGCTCAGAAAATCACTGACCAGTAACATGGTTCTTTTCTTCCATGTCTGACTAGATATGGATTTTATACAGATGGCCAAGATATTTCCTTCCAGGCTGAAAAAATTACTCGGAAGAAGCCTTGTTGAGGTGATGATAAACATAAAGTGCCTCCCTCCATCAGATAGAAGTAGAGGTTGTGGTTTTGTACTGTCATTGTACTACCATTGCCATTGCTACTTTCCTGTACTGATGGAGGCTTGGAGATCCTCCACAGATTTCCCAACAGCTGCTTCTGCAGTAAAAATTCTTCCACTGTCCTGCTATCAGCTAAGAAAACACCCCATAATCATTAGAATTTATATTTATTCCAAACCCATTAATTCAGAATTCACAAGGTTTTAACTGCCATAATCTCTGCCGATTGTTGAACTCAAAAAGAGATGCAAAGCATTCCTTAAAGAACAGCTCATGTCAAACATTTATCAGGTTTCCCATTCTTTTAATGCATAAATGAATGCCTCTGTCATTTACAGTTTTCTGTCTTGTATTTGCTTTTTATAGTTTTTAAAAAGAGTGCTCCACAGTCTCTCCTCCCAGAAGCTTCTGATCACTGATTTTTTGTTTTAATCTTCATTGGTCTATATTTATCACTATATTTCACACCTTTACCTCTCCTTCTTTCATCCTTTAATAGCCATCGTGCCCTGCAATTTCTTTATTAACAGCCTGAACATTCTTCATCAAATACAATTAAGAACGTGTTCCTTCACAGTTGTTTTCCTATTGTACTTGCAAACTTTCATCTTTCCTATGTCTATAGAGATACTGCAGAAATTGTTGTCTCAACTACTGAAATTCTCAGAGTCCTCAAATTCAAAGAAAACTTCAAACACAGACAATTTTGTCACGTCTCATTCCATTTTTTTGGAGAGGGCAGTGGTGGTTTTAGCATTCAGAAATCATCCCACATTTTAAGTTTTGTAGCTGTTAACCTTGTGTCTCTTTCTACTGGAAATGTCTAGTTTTTTAAAAAGTCAACAAAAGGGGAAAGACCTCTCCTGTTTCACCTTTTCAAATAATAGAGGCAATTCTTGAATTCAACATTTTCCTGCGATAAATTAGTGAAATATCAATGGATAGGCAAGCAAAAGGAGAAGCATCCAAAAAGCATCATTTCCTTTTGATTACAAAGGCTCACCTTTTCAAAGCAGATGTAAGGACACTGAGAATATACTGTGAGGCTTGTATACTTAATATTCATCAGTTGTAATCTTTCCAGAGGCAATTTTATCCTTTGTTATACAGAAAACAGAGAGGAATAAAACCCTACTTTTGGAAAACGTGAAACAAAGGTAGTCTTTTTATTCTGTGAGAGAAAACATTCTTCCCACAGTGCACAGAAGGGGAGTTGCACCTGAATAAAAAAGGAGGAGTGGGAGGTGGCTGCAGAAGAGGGATGGTTACTATGCAACTTGGAAGCCTGCTAGAAAAACAAACACAGAAAAATGGCAGTTTGGGAAAAACCACATTATCAGTCTGAGACTGAACAAAATACAATGACTTAAAAGCATAAGTCCAATGTCACCAAAGGACAAGACTGCAAAGCATAAGCAAAGCTTTCTGAATAAGTCTAGAGTCTATTAAAAAAAAATATAAATTTCAACTATTTCTTCAGTTCTCTATTGACACTTTCCTATGCCTGCCTTAAAACATGCTCAAGGCAAGCAACACAGTGGCATACAGTAACACTGTTCATTTAGCCAATTCAGCATCTTCTGACTATCACCAGGACAGTCTTCAAATTCCCAACTACCCTTACACTATTCCCCTCTTGCTCCTCAGTCTGCACCATGCTGTGCAGACTACATACATTTCAGCCATGTGTCTTACACGCTGAATCTGATAGGAATCTACTAAATCCTTACATTTTCATTTCAAAAGTGTGTTTTCATGGAGGGGCAATTCATATTTTTTACTTTAAGAACAACGCGCATGAATGGTGCTACAGAGACAATCAGAGACTTTATTTTGAAGCAACTTATACCCTTGCACTTACACATGACAGAAATTTGTCATCTGCAAGACTGGCACCAGTCTTCCTTTATTAGTTGAATATCGACAAATATCATCATGTATTATGCCAAAACAGTAGAAAGCTAAGCTACTCAAAGACAAGATATAGCTGCAGCATGCAAATTTTAGAAAACAAAAAAAGCTTATCTGAGTAACTCAGTGTGTTTTCATGATAAAACAAACTTTCTGGAAGTAACAATAACAAAAGGGAGTGAGGTCTAAATTCTACCAAGACATTCAGCCCTGATGTTTACAGGTGCTTTATACCAACTAGGCAAAAAATAGCAAAGAAATTACTAGGTTATATTAAAAGAAAAGCTTAAAATAACCATTGTGAGCTAATGTTAGAGGTGTGCAATGAAGGTTAGGTCAGGCCTACAATGTACTATTGCCTTCAGCTGTAAGATCTCCTTTATGAGCTCTACAAATACACTAGTAGATCTGTTGAGAAGAGCATCATCAGTAGACCTTGCATAAAGCCGTCTGTCTCCTTGTTTTCCATATTTCATAAACATTAATAAATATTAAGTCAGTTTTCCACTCCATTCTTATTTTAAGAAAATACTGACAGTTTAGTTGCAGAAGTTCCTGAATTCCTTTATATTTTCTTATTTATGAAAAGACAGTAGCCCAGCAAAATCACCTCTTTGAGATTTCCTCATCTTTGTTGCTTTTATTTTAAATGCAAAGCTAAAGATATGACTATTGCCGTCCTAACTCCTTCCTCACAAATATGGTCACATCATGTCACAAAAGATGGTGTCACATCTAAAATTAGAAACAAATCTCAACTGTGATGATTTGAAAACTGAGCCTAACCTTGAGAAATGCTGAGCGCCTTCCAAGAGGTACAGAAAATCGAGTTTGAGGGTTCTCAGCAATAGACAGATTTTGAATGCAGAATAGCAAATCAAAAGACAACAGTAAAATGGGAAGAAAAAAACAGAAAAAAGATATAGAGATTGATTTAGAATAGACACTGTGGAAAAACAGAGTAGAAAGTGGCAGGATTAGTGCTATCCACTTATATATAATACTTAGGGAATGTTTTTCTAAAGACTAAATTACACTTAATTTTTAAAGTTCATTTCAAAATCTAAGCTAGTGCCTGACAGAACCAAACCTGCTTCAAATTATATTAAGCCCTGCAGATTTGACCCACAGAAAAAATAATGACATTGCATATTAAAGATAAGCCTTAAATGACCTTATTTACTTCACTATACCACCTGACAGGATTGATGAGATCACTAACTATTTCTAAATTATCCCAGAGCATAAAAGGGGAGGAACGGGGAAACACTGGAAAATTAAAAAAATAACAAAGACAAAACTATGAAACTAACAAGACACTTCCTAATTCCTGCTACTTTGCAATTTTTTGAACTACACTTTACATTCTTTTCTGTTGTCTTTCCACTTCAAGTGGAAACTTTCCACATAGCTCAGTAACTAACTCCATTTGTAAATTACTCAGTATGGTCAATACATTAGATTAAAAATACAATAATTCATAACAATATCATTAATCAAGGAAGACTGATATATCACTAAATTTAACAGTACCCATTTTTAAGCAAGCTAACTTGTCTACAGTTATGTGCAAAACAATTTTATTTACCTCTGTTCAAGATGGGAGATGTGACAACGATGTGTGGTTGCATGAAGTATGAAATTTCTTTTGAAAACATACCATATCAATGGAACATTTATGACAGACAACATTTCTGCTATATAAGATGTGCAACACATAATTTACCATCACTCTTTTTATAAAGCTTGTATCTTCAGATACAAACCCTTTCAAATGTAATTATTATAGACTTTCTGACAAGAAGCTGAACATTAGGTGTCCAAAGCTCAAAATGTCTGACTTCTAGGAGGGACTGTGAAAGCTGCAACTGTATCTCATATTTCTCAATAAAGCGGAATATGTGGGCTGGGTTGCTTTTCCTGTTGGAGCCAATGGACTTTACTGCCACTGTCTCAAGCAGCTCTGGAGTCCACCCATCCAGAAGACCACATAGAAAATACAGTCAAGAGAAATATATGTCTATCTCACAGCGTAAGGTACAGTGAAAAGATCAGTAGACCTTTTCTGTATTTTATTTTACTTTAGTGAACCATTAAGGATAAATGTTATCACAGGGAATAGAAAGAAGCACTGAAAGTTGCTGCAATGACTGCACGGACAAAGTAGGAAAACTTGAAAAATCAACAAACTTACTTGCTTATCAGAATACATAATTCATATTGATATGTTACATGAAATACATTCTCAAAGGATCTCCTCAGAGCTGTGGTAAGATCTGAGCTTTTATTCAAACTATTAAGCTTCTGCCACTACAGTCAGGAATTTTATCTGAGCTCATGGTATTCATTGCTGTGGAAGAACCTGCAGGACAGCAGCTTTGGTGGAGATGTTTCTGTTCCAGCTTAGAAGTGGCACAGACAATTTGACTTTCCACAGAAAATTGCCTGCTGCCACCCACAACTGATAGCTCTAAAAATAGAGTAAAATTGATTTCAAAGGGAAAAATTGATTGATTGGGAGGGGGGGAATCATTAAACAGAGAAAAAAAAGTTATTTACTTCATTTGAAAGGTTACAAATTAAAATTACCATAACACTTAGCAGTGAAATATGTGTTCAATACAAATGTCTTTTTTCGTTTTTCTACCTAGAGATAAGAGTTGACAGCACAATTGTTAGTTGAATTACTGCTTCAATAAAAATCTACCACCATAAACAGTTCAGTTATAAATAAAAAGTGTCTTGTCTCTTACTGTTTCAAAAGATTACCACTAAAACCCCATTTCATTGTACTGAATTAAGCGTTGTGACTTGGCAACTTATCAAAATTAACTAGAAAGCATATATGAACCTGGTTTTACCATGTTATGACATGTCAAAATCACAGAATCATAGAATCATAGAATGGTTTGGGTTCAAAGAGACCTTGAAGTTCCAACAGCTTTCACTAGTCCAGGTTGCTCAGAGCCCCATCCAACCCGACTTTGAACACTTCAGGGATGTACTCATTTGGGCAACTTGTTCCAGTGCCTCCCACACTTACAGAAAAAACTTCCTCCTAATATTCAATCTAAACCCAGTCTCTTTCAATTTGAAGCCGTTCCCCCTCGTCCTGTCACTACATGCTCCTGTAAAAAGTCTCTCTCCGTCTTTCCTGTAGGCTCCCTTCAGATACTGGAAGGCCACAATTAGGTCACCCCAAAGCCATTTCTTTTCCAGGCTGAACAAATCCAATTCTCTCAGCCTTTCCTCACAGAAGAGGTGCTCCATCGCTCTGATCAACTTGGTGGCCCTCCTCTAGACTCGCTCCAACAGATCGATGTCCTTCCTGTGCTGAGGACCCCAAAGCTGGATGCAGCACTCCAGATGGGATCTCACTAGAGCAGAGTAGAGGGGCAGAATCACCTCCCTCAACCTACTGGCCAGGCTGCTTTTGATGCAGCCCAGGATATAATTGGCTTTCTGGGCTGCAAGTGCACATGGTAGCCCACGTCCAGCCTTTCATCCACCAGCACCCCCAAGTCCATCTTGGCAGGGGTGCCTTGGAGTCCCAAAAAGGACTCCATAGAGAAAATGTGCATCTGGGTAGAAACAGTTGTTTGTGTCAGGTATAATCACCTTCTTACTATAAGAAAGCATAACACAGACATGAGGTGCAATGCCCCTTTGTTATAAGAAAAAATATATTTCCAAATATATGTTATTTCCTTAAAATTATATTCATAATTTTCTGCAATATTGCCTCAAGCCATAAAAAGTGACCATGCACCTAGTGTCATGGGCTTGAGCTGTGACATTCACTCAGATAAAAGCCCTGAAGCCTTACAATTAAGGTTGGTTATGTGGTTGGCTAGATTTGGAGGGGCAAGGGTGGTGAAAGTCAAGGAAGTCACTTACAGTCAATTACAAAAACTCAGTGGAACTGTGAAGCTGGGAAAACTTGACAAAGACCTTCAACACCTGCCAAACTGAAGAGCTAGCTCTTTATATTTTTACAATGCAGCCCTGTATTCCCCAACCAGGTATAAGAAAAGGACCTTAAAGCCAAGCACTGGATGCACAGATTGCTCACCATTTGACTGATTGGTTGAATTTCATCCCTTCCCCCACCTCTAATGATAATGTGAATCAAATATTTCTACCATTTCTTGTACACACACTTTATTTTCTCAGTCCTGCATATCAACCAGCATAGCTGCAAATGCCATGGTAGAAGCTGGCATTGCATCATTTTAACTGGTGTTACCAAAAACCCCATCTTTCATTCAAGTAATCTAAGAGTTCCCCTCTCATAAAAATGTTCACTGTAGCTTACATTTATGAATGGTTTCATTGCAGGGAAATCCCTTGTTGAAGAACACCATGTAAGAATATTATGAACTCTTAAACATAAAAAGCTGTGGCAAACACAGAGGCATAAAGTCTGATACACCATAACTTCACAAAAGTGGATGTAACTACAAACAGTAATTGTCTGACCTGAGCAGCAGGGTCCTGGCTGGACCTGATCCAACTACATTATTGCCAAAGGCAACAAGGTAGATTTCTTTTTTTCCCCTTGTTCTTCCTTTTTTTTTTTTCCGAAGTGGTAGTTATGTTAAAGGATGTGAATAGCTGAAACAGAAACAAGACACTAGAACGTGCTAAATCCTCAGAGGTTGTAGAGAGATTACATGGAAGAACACCCAACTGAAAACACAACATTAATAATACTAGTAAGGAGAGCTTGAGAACTAGAAAACATCCTTCAAAAAGTTGAAGTTGTGTCCTGATGAAAATCACAGATAGAAGAAAATTAAATACAGGAGTAAAATAACTCCCCATCCCACCCTAAAAAGTAAAAGGATCAATCATTAAATTTACTTAATAATTCTGCTTTCAAACAGGAGGTGCAAAAAGACTGTCAGAACGACTCCAGGCCAGTTTATGTTCTGGATGTTGTAACAGCATCCAGAGAAAACAAGACCACTGCAGTAATGTTTAATCAATACTGAGCATGTTTAGTGAACACTGGCTCTCTCAGAAACAGGGGTAAATGGTGAAATGGTAAAGACAAGAACTAACCAGGCAGAACTGCAGAAGAGATTTCTGAAACTGAACTGTCAATAAAATGGCAAATGAACTCAGGGAAGGTAAAGGGATGTGTATAAGTACAGCAAACCTATTTTCACATATAAAATGACATCTTACAATTACAACCACTCAGAAATTAAATGTTACATTTGTAAATAGTTTTAGAAGAAAATATCCACTAAGTAGAAATTTTATAAAAGACATCAACCAATGGAAAATGGTACTAGGAAAGGAACAGTAATGAATCCTCTTAAGGGTGGGTCATCACAACAGGGAACAAAATTGAAAGCATCATCACAGCACTGAATAAATCCCTGTCTCACCTTCATACCAAATACAGATTGGATCCCTTCATTTCAGAAAGGATAGAATAGAATTGGGAGATGTTCAGAGACAGGCAGCAAGGATATAAAATGATAAAGATCTTCAAGTTCATGGCTACTATAGAGATGGAGGATAGGAACCAATTGTTCACTGTGTTTAAGCACAAGAACTAAATGTCATCAAGAAGAAACTCAAAAAAATCACTTGAAATGAAGCAAAATGATGCAGTTTTTCACAGACCTGATAACAGACTCATGGAATTCCCTGAAAAAGGATTTTATGGATGCCAAAATAAGCCCCTGGAGGTGAAAGCAGACAGAGTTTTTGAGATTACTGAAGAGAAATATCATACAAGTTCTTCCTAGACATCTTTTTATACCCAGTCATGGAGACAGGATACCTAGTTCTTCATGGTAGTGCACCACTACGGCATAATACGGAAGCTGTGTATAACACTGCAGCAGGACACTTTCTGCCACCATTCTGATTAGTACTGTCTCAGCTGGATGTTGCCATCACTCGGGTTGAAAGAATCTTGTTGAAACAGAGGTGGAGTTTACTGGGTTTGTATTCAGCTAAAAAGAAAACCCAGAAATCTTATCCTCTGTACAAGTTTTATTTTCAGTGTCTGGCTTCAGTGCCTCAAAACAACTAAAGGAAGCAAAGACACGGGTACAACACAGATCAAGTCAGATGTGCTCAACCTCTTTCCATCCCAGGGGCTCTTTGTAGCTGCTTTCCATAGATTACTTAGTCCATTTAGAGACTGTCCACTCCACCTGTCCTATTTTCTTGTTCCCAAGCAGGCAGTGGGCTCTGGACTGTTCTACATACAGGAAAATCTGGTAGAGCCAGAAAACCAAACCTACAGCACACGAGCTTTATGGCTGATATGCCCAATCACTACAAAAACTACTCAATGGAAACGCCAGCCTAATACACAGAATAAGACTCTCACTCAGGCCATAGGATGGGAAGGAAGATGCTTTAAAAAAAAAGTATCTGGACTAATATTTACAGTTTGATAAAAATGCAATCTCTTAAAAATATGTTTATGTAAATCAAGGAAAAAAAGAAGGAATATGCTTCTGTTTTTCTGAAATACAACTATATTTCACACTGTTTGTTCAACCTGTTTGTGAATAGGTTGGAATCTTCGGAAGTTTCAAAACTTTACAAATATAATAAATCTAATGTAGCCTGAATGAAGTGTCTGTCATGTCACCTTTCAGATAAACTGTGCCTTAAGGCACAGTAAGTTAATATTTAACAAGTTTTTCTAAGCAAGCCATCCCCATTCATTTAATAGCATCCCCAATAACAAAAGGAAAAATACATCCCCAGAACATTATACTAATAATTAACTGTGATGCCGTTAAAGGCCTATGCTTGGGGCTCCACAGGGACAATGAATCATGTATTTACATTTTAGCCAGGAAAGTAGTTGCTTGGTATCAAGGATACTTGCATCTGCTCCAAAATAATTACAGGGAAAACTTTAAAGACCAGAGAAAAATAAAACAAACAAAAAAACCCCTCTGTAATCCTTTAAATGTAATTTAGAAACTTGTTGGATTTCTACTGGATGTTGGTAAAGAATTACCTTTTCACACTGCATTTTTTTTGTTGTAAAGTATTAGCATGCTTTCTAATATTCTGAGGTGAGATAAGGAGATATGAGTGCAGATTATGACAGGGAAAAAATTTTTTTTATTCTGCTCAGAGTTCTATTAGTGAGTTTAGAGGGATGAATTACGCCTCATATACTCCTGTATATAATCAAATCTAAGAAACATGCTAGTAAACAAAACTATTCTTAAATATTAAAGTCCACAAAGTTGTATTTAGTGCATTACTGAATCTCAAGAGAGGACAATTTCCACAAAATGTCCCATCACAAATAATATCCAAGCAAAATAATTACATCTGGCTATTTCATCTTTTGGGTGATGGAATTGCATCCAACATGCAGTACTTCATATGTCATACAAGCTTATCACAGATCCCTTGTGTACTATCTCTGTTTGTCTCTACGTATCTGAATTCAACACTTAGAACTTCAGTTAAGAATTTACCTTTTTATATGCACATACACATGTATATATAAATATATATAAATGAAAAATGAAATACTTATAAAATTTGTTTATTATATAGAAAGTTATTTTTATCCTAAAAAGGTTCAAATGAATGCTTGAGAACATGGCATAAATCTTCAACCTAAAAAAAGAACCAAACAAGGCAAACATAGGACTGTCCTAAAGATACTCAAATAGTATATAATTATGCAGTAAATAGCTTCTGAGCTTACTGAGTTTTGAGGACTGACTCATGACTTTTATTCTGGGTTGGCAATACAGCCTCACTGTCTCTCATGCATTTCCTTAACTGGACTATGAGGTCAGAGCTGAGCAATGAAAGATTCTCTCATACTTTTCCAGGAATGAAGGGTGAGGACTGGCAAAACAGGTACAATTTCCTGACGTTTTTACCAACAGGTAAAGCTAGATGAAATAATAAACTTGTAAAACAAAAAAAAACAAAGCAAACAAAATAATAAAAAAAAAAAAACCTTGACAGAAATAATAGCACAGAGAGTTTTCTTTTCTGCTCTTCAAAGAATGTGGATTGTTTTGACTGAATTAAATACTTTGAAATAGCAAGTCCTTTCAAATAGCAAGTCCATGTCCTCTAAGCAGAGTTTAGGTAAAACCCTATTACCTAGTGCCTGATTAAAAGGGACTGCCTGCTATCTGCAAGTACAGTTTGGGTCACATAGTGGAGCATCTGCGATGTGAGAGGAGGCTGAGAGATCTGGGAATGTTTGGTGGAGAAAATGAAGGCTTAGAGAGATCTTGTGAATGCGTAAAAATACCTGATAGTAAAGAAGGAGACAGAGTCTTCTCATTGGTGCTCAGTGAAAGGACAAGCAACAATGAACACAAATTGAACTACAGCCAATTCTCTCTAGAAATAGGGAAAAAAAAATCCCTCATTTGTTGTGAAGGTTATCAAACACTAGGACAGTTTGGCAAGACAGCTGGTGTAGTCTCCATCTGTGGAGATACTCAAAACCTGACTGGACATAATCCTGGCAACCATCTGTAGCTCACAATTCTTTTTTCAATAATGAGGAAAATGAAACTTCTGTGGAGAAGTCAGAACTTACTGAGACATGCCATGCATGAATTGCCCTTTGTTCTCACAGTGAGATCCTCCATCTTTTGTGGTGCCCCACATTAGTAAGGAAACCACCCAAACACCTTTCAGTGCAAGACTTATGCCTTAGATCTACACTTACAAGTTCACAGGTTTTACACCTTTATTTATTTTGTAAATAGTTTATGATGGTGGGTCAAGCATAGACAGGTTTATTTAAGCAGCCTATTCTGGTGAATTTAAACATAGCTAATAAATTCAAGCCATTAATAGACTACCCGCTCCATGTAGCCCAGCTAGTTTGAAGTATTGGTGTTCCCATTGCAATTCAGCAGTTGGTGACCATTGCCTGCAAACTCTGCGAGCAGAAGGTATTTTCACTTGAGGATGCCAGTCAGATGACCTGTTGGGATGTCTCATGCCTTTGCCTTTGGTGCAGAAGTTGCATGAGCCCTTGTTATGGCAATTTTTTAGAAATAAAGTAACATAATAATAATGGAAAGTAATAAGCCTGTGGCACAGATAATAAGGCCTTCAACCACAACAGCTACCTGAAGAGCAGACATGGGCACCATGGGAATCAGCTACACCGAAACAATCTCAAGGGAAGTGAAACAGTTTCTCAGAGGTTTAAATTAAGGCTAAATGCAGGTGTAAAGGCAATTTTACTTTACAGACCTAAAATCAGAACCTTAGCACTCCAGTGCAGAAATTCTCACATGGCTAATCACTCTCCCTAAGTTGGGTTGAAGCACGCTTTTATAAATTACGTGTGGGGATCAGAGCTTGCTATCATAGAATAGTACAACTTCATCTACAACTGCATAAAGACTGGAGAAGAAAAGCTTGGCATTTTTCTGAACTGATGCAGGGAATCTGCTCTCACAACTTATAAGAAAAATTAACTGTCATTTATAGAAATGCTGGCACCAATAGTTTTCAAATGCAAAGTAGAAATTGCTTTTTGTGGGAAAAAAACCCCAAATAACAAATTTCCATTAAATACTTCGGGTAAAAAAAAATTGGAAAAAAAGTTTTGGGACTTCTACACAAAATCCCATTTTGGGGAGTGAAGGTTATTCTTTTTTTTTACAAGTTTACATTTCTTTCTTGATTTTGCATGGCAAATATTTACTATAGTCATCCTAAGAGCCGGAAAATTGTTTTGATTTATTTACTTTACAGCATTGCAACATCTAGGGATAAATTATGCACTTGCTGCCAGGACTACAATCCATAAAAAGTTATTTTAAACAGACATAGATGAGATGAAAGGTGGGAGAAAACTGAAAACCTCAGTACTGCAGTCATGCCGCTTGGCCCCACCACCCCTCAGTGTCTGAATTGTACTCCCATGTCAGAAGCAGAGTTATGCAAGGCCCTGGCTCTGTTACACACCAGGGATCTTGACTGTGCTCCAGAGTCACTACAGCTAAAAGGCCTGGAGCTGCTCTCCATCCCTAACATAGACCTGGCAGCAGACCTGTCTATTTGTATTCCACTCCCTAGGAAATGCAGGCTTTGGATGCCACTTGGAGTCCAACACACACTGCAACACCCAAGATAGCAAAGCTGCCTTCATCACTACAGCTGATACTGGCAGATATCACCAGATACTGGCAGGCACCGCACAGCCCATAGCCCAAGCCTTCTCGTGTGGGAGTCTCCATACTGCAGCTATGGAGGTTTCTCCAGGACAGAGTGAGCCATCTGTCCTGGAGACTGTGCGTGTGCATGTGGTGGAGACCAGCAGCTCCACCAGCCAGGCTCCTCTATGGGGCTCCAGTCAGAGAGTTAAAGGTATCAAGAGGTGAGTTCAAGTTCAAATGTATGACCTCACCACAAGAATGAACTCATAAGACAGTACGAGTATTTTTAGGAGAGAATTTTCGGAAGCCTTCAGCATTGGCCTAATTCTATTCCCACTGATTTCAGTTCTACTATTCTAAAGACTCTATGGTCATACTATTATTTAAGACAACAGGAATCTGGTAGAAGCTGACATACTCTCTTAAGCTGTGGCACCTTAATATTTGAAAAATTAAAAACATTGTTAAAATAAAATTGGGTTATATTTTAATAAAAGCTACTTTAAAAATGAATTGTTTTTCTTCCCTTCTCTCTGAATCCTCTTTTCCAAAAATGTAGATATGAGTTTTACTGAATTTGGAAGGTCATGAAGTCATACCAGTTTACGTGAATCCGAAACCTACTTCAATATACATTATATGATTAATCAAGATACCAGACTTCACTCTAATGAGAGTCATAAACTTTTCAGCTGCAAAATCAGTATCTGAATTAGTATCTGATCACTCCACATCAATTGTAAAAATATATTGAAGAAAAATCACATCATCGACTCAGGTATAAATAGCCTCTGGTTCACCAAAACCTTTGTGGACAACAATAAAGTATTAAGTGGAAAGTAAAGTAACTTAGGGTAATTAGATTTAGACTGCTACTTAAGGAAAGTTGTGATTCAATACTAATAACTAATTTTACCTTCCACGATTAGTGAAAGCTGATTAGAATTAAGCATGTTATCTGCTGGCTCTGACACGATTATTGTCTTACAAAGAAACCCTAATTAGTTTTGCTACAGCTACAATTTTCTCCTTAACAGGTATGCTCAGCAACACTGTAAGTATTCCAATACTCTTCCATTATTATGCTCTTCCATAATGTGCAAAACTGTCATGTAGAATTTAGGAACTTTTGTCATTGTTCAGCATGGACTGAATTCTGTAAGGGACTGAGAAACCGTGGGTTTAAGATCTCAGGCATAAGAGAGATGTAACTATAAAGTGAACTCACAGTTTCATAGTCCCAGTCAATAATAACACAAAAACAAATGGAAGTGAAAACTTTCACAGGCTTCTATTGATACTACGACATTGCAAAAGATGTAGGTAAATGTGGTAATGGTGAAATTACCTAGAAACAGTTCCATTTAATTTCACTTACATGACAAATTATTTGATTGCTCAGACTGAAACATGAATAAAGACTGGACATAGCAGACAGATACGTGAGACAGATGTATATTTAGAGCAGTTCAGGAAAGGCTGAAACCTACTGTCCAAATACCTGGCATCCTGCAGTGGCTACATAGCAATTCTCCATCAAGAACATGCAACAAAGTTCCTCACAAATGGTTTTACTAACTGAATAAGAACTATTAAGTGTCTGGCAAAAGAACTACTACATGACCTGTAACATCTACTTCATTGTCAAGTAGTGGCATTCTGGAATAGATGCTAGTGATGGGTACTGTTATTTCAAGAGAAGAGAGGCAAATTTTTCCTCTCTGAGAAATAAGAAAACTCATCATTAAAAAATAAAAATCTCTTTTCTTTTATCCTGTTATCACAAGATCAAAAAAGTATTTATTTTCATATGTACTTTTGAAATTTAGCAAAAATCTAGTAACTTACCCTCTGTCCTTGCCATGGTGTCCTTGTTTGGCCAGAGTTAACAGAGGAAAGAAAGACTTTAAACAGCTTTAAAACTGAGATATTATGTTCTTGAAGAAGGTGGCAGCTCTTATTCCTTTGACTAGATTTCTCACTTATGCCTGTGTTTTTTCACTCTATGGTGACCAGTGGCACATCGATTTCTTCAGATAAACATCACCAGGAATTCTCTACCATCAACGTAAGGCTAGTATTGCCTTAATAAACAAGGCAAGTTCTGTCTTGTTTGTACATCATGCACTAGAAAAATTTAGTCACCTGTTTGTTCATTTAAAGTTATCTAATTTCAGAGATCCTAGCAGTAGTAAAATAACAAAATTAATTTCAGCTCTTGACATAAGTAGGGGCAATTGAACAGCATTTTCTATTTAACTATGGGTGTTCATGGTCCCTGAAAGAATTCAACAGAGTTGCTCTGGTATCTCTTCTTAAGGTAGCACACCAACTTTGCTGTCAGGCTGATGAATAAAGACACTTCCCTGGGCAGAGAGTGCCCACCAGAAAAACACTGCAGCCACAGATGTTGCTTTGCAAAAGAGATCACAGGTAATCCAGAACAACCATTTATATTTGGTTTGGAGGACTGTCAGTGAGAAAGGGGAGGATGCACTGAGGCTGTAAATTCTTGTATCAGCCTAATGGCCTAAGGAGTCCTCTTACCTCACCAGCAAATGTTCCTTCCAGAAAAATACGATTGTTGCAATATTTTTTCTTTACTCCCCATGTTTTCCTCTATTTCATGTCTCCTCATGCTGAGTTTCAGTAAATTTAGACCACAGTTCACAAGCTGTATGTTCACAATTCTGTGCATGCTGTTCTTTGTACAACTACGAGGTTTGTAGTTCTCATTCAGGTGAGCACAGAGCATATTGCAAAACCATTTTGTAAGAGGAAAAATACAGCTTTGCTATGCCTGTGTATCGGTTATTAATTTACATGGCAATTTCTTACTTACCTAGAGATTTCTACAGCACTTTATTGAGTGTTCTATGGGATTAGACAGGGAATCTTGACCAAATCGAGTCTCTTAATAATGCATATGGACTATGTCAGTTTTATTATTTGGGGTTTACTGTGATTTAAATGAGAACAGAGACAGGCCTTGGCTCCTACCTACAAACATCAGAGCCCTTTATGTTTATGCGTCTTTTATGAAGCATTTTTAAGTTAGAGAGCAGGATTGTCCCCATAGGCTATTTTCCCCTCAGGTGCTGAATCTAAAATCAATGACTGAATTTACAGGAGAAAAAGACCTTTGTAATCTTTCCAGATCCTAAATGGGCAACCTCTATTACAGCATGTTTTATTTTCACACACTAAGGTCCAACAGCCATGAAGGGCATATGAGCCCCCATAAACCCTACACACTAGTTCCACTTCAGTAAAACCAAGTGAAGAGAAACTGGCAGGTTTGCTAAAGCTCAAATAAAACTTATTTTCTTGTACTAATTTAACAGGGTACCTGGGAACTTCACCTATTCAAAACCTGTCTCCTCTGCCATCTGCTGGAGCCCCACAACATAAACCCCACCATACCATACTATAATATTTGAAATCTATCACAAGGAAACATTTTTATCATGTAAAATAAATTGGATGTAAAGAATACTGTACTCTTATCAGTTTGATCTAGCACAGCAAGCAAGCTTTGATCCTGGATGTAGCAGTTAGGTCAGCATCCCATATCATCTATATAAAATTCTTCCAGGCCTTTCAATAAATGAGCATTAAAGTTATTAGTCCAAATGCTAGCCTTTCTCGCAATATATAGCCAGTTACTCCACTGCAGTTCATAAAGTTACCTGAGATGTATCCATTTTTAATGGAGTCAAGACTGTTACATTATTTTCCTCTGTGTTTTTAATACAAGTGTCAAAAACAAGTTTCAGAGTATGAGACCTGCATACTACCCATACGCCTTGCAGCCCGCTGTAAAAAAGTCTGTACATGCTGGTGTCACGTGAAAATGCCTTTTGAGCAATACATTTCAGGATCATTTTTACAGGCATGATGCAGATTGTGGTAAATCAAAACATTTCTTTTTCCTGAACCATTTCAGAAATGATCCCATATCAACAAAGAGAGGCTTCAGCCACTTCAGCTCCCAATGACCTTACCAGAGACTGACTACAACTCCAATTAAACCATGATTCTGCATGTTTCAGAGTAGTGACGGAGTAAGTGAAGAACCTACCACTCAGGTTATCCAATGGTTTCATTAAATGACCCTGTACTTGGCTCCTCATAGTTGCAAAATAACTTAATCTGTTACTTAACTCAGCTGTTTACCTCCCATAATTTTCAAGGTCTGGGGGAGCAATGTGCAGGTAAAACATCTGAGATAGCTAGGACAGATCTTTTGGAGAGGAAATCTGGATGAAGGGAAAAATTGTTTTTCTCAGTTAAAATTCCTATTACTAACATCTCCAGTATCTTAGACATTCCCAGTGTCTTAGAAATAGGTAGAAATAGGTATCAAAATTTGCCAGAGAAGATAGTACTTGACCAGAGTAGTGTCTTTTACAGTTCCCACCTCATAAATCTTTAGTTGAACTACAGATCTGAGGAACACAATTTAAACATTGTGCAAGGAAAAAAAAGCTTTCTGGGGACTGATAAGAAAATTATTTGTTGATCAAATACAAAGTAGACCTGCTTTAAGAAGGGTATTGGCACAGAAGACCCCCAGAGGTTCCTTCCAACCTACATTTTTCACTGTTTCTGTTACCTGAAAAAGGCCAATCTAGCCCACATCTGACCAAGACCCTCCTTGAGCTTGTTATTCATCAATGCCAGAAATTTCTGCCAGAAATGTGAACTAGACCATGACAATGTCTACAGGCCACTGGCTGTCAACAGGAGGAGTTGACATTACACATGCTCAGCTTGAAGACTGTCACCTGCAGGAATAATCCTGTGTGTTTTTACTGAGTTAGGAAGCTTTATGTGAATGAAGAAAGAAATTGCAAGTAGAGAAAAGTCTTCCTCTTGATTACAGAAGCTGAACACTTCCTGAGATCTGAGTTCTCTCCTTGCCCTGATACACAGTTCCTGCTAAAGTGGTTGACCATTGATTCCTTCAGTCCCTGGGAAGATGAGAGCTATGGGTCAGCACTCCACAGTTTCCATGTGAGACATTTTCCCATTGCATGAAAGACTCACGGCATGTTGACACATGTCATTGGGCTAAGCCTCTGCCATGCTGCTTACATGTAGCCATTTGCTGCCTGGAACAGGCTGTAAGAACTTCCCCCTTTAGAGGGTAAAGAAAAATTACACCAGCACGACATGGAGTAGAGTAAAATCTGATGTGATGTGTAGTAGTCTCCAGCTAAGAGGTGATAATCAACAGCTCAGCTCTCCTCCCTGTTGCCAGCTGTCTCTCAGGTGGTGGCACCACCAGAACCTCACCTCCACCCCAAGGAAGCTTACCCTTAGAATAAACTGAAGGTGGTTTAAGCTAGGTGTTTGCAGAACCATTAACACACAGAAAGAAGGGAGTAACTAGCACCTCTGCATTTGAGCTGTTAATTGTTGGTGTTTGCACCGGGTTTATTATCTATGTTACTTGCAGGTAAGCTGCCACTCTCTTATGTGAAACATCACCCTTTTCCCATGGCTCTCCTTTGAAATAAATAGTTTATTCTCAGTTATGTAAAGGACAGAGCCTGGACATCTACCTGAGTGTCATGGTTGCCCAGTGGATGGAGGCAGGCTCTTGAATTCTGAATAAGATGCTAATACAGCAGAGAGGAACATCTGATCTCAGTATTTCTTACTGGGTAGCTGGGAGCAGCCCATTACAGACCTCCCTGCTCCTCAGGAACCTGCAGTGGGACTCCTGCCTCTCCCCAGGACACCAGAGCCTGTGTGCCCAGGATGCTGCTGCAGGAGCCCAAGAGTTAGACAGCACCATCTAACTTTAGTTGCACGGGACCTCTCTGGGATACAGAGTTTAAGCTAAATTTATCCCAAGCAGCACGTGTGTTTTTGCTGTTTTCTAACTGAATGATCTGATCTGATTAGTCTGGGGGTTTAGTGTTGCTTTTCTGCTGAAAAAGATATTTGCAATTGAAATGCAATGGATCTGACCTGATACATAGCGATAATATTACTAAGTTCTTTGAAAAACAGAATTTTTAAAGTTGGGTAGCTATATTGCTATTTTAGATAACCTCTAAGGATATGTCTGAACAGCAGAATGCTCTGCAAGTCAGAGATATCCTGTCTAAATATAGCACAACCATAGTGCTTCACTCAGGCTAATTTGGGAAGCACGATGCAGAACATCTTATTATACAGCTTCTCATAGACTACCTAGCTCTACCATAACTAGCTAAAGTAACTCTCCAACAGTGCCCTGAGTTTGAATTGTCTAGCCATAAAATAAAAATAACACCATCTCTTCTTCGAAGGCTATTCTGAGAAATAATTAGCTGTGAAACAGATAAAATAGTCAATAGCCACTATCAAAAATGCTACAGGGCACATGAAATTCTGTATTCAGTGCAGGGTTGAAGGGCAAATGGGAAATAAAGTTAGAGCTTTACCCCCCCCCAAAAAAAGAATAAGACATTTTGCAGAACAGCCTATACAGTATACCATCTATCAAGTATTACAAAACAAGGAACATTCTGTAGGGGACAAAAGTTACAATAATGAAAGCAAAATGGCTATACACAAAAGGAAAGGAGGAAAATTAAGGCCATATTGACAATCTAATTGCAGTTTAACTCTTCTGGTTTAGCATGTCACTATTTTGCCTCTCTTTTTCTCTCTGTCTTTTTTTCCAATTCCATCTGGATACCTCTCCCACACACTTTAAATACAGAAATATATGTTATTTGTTTTTTAATTAAGAATTTCCCATTCTACCTGACCAGAAATTAGAAGGCAGCTGTCTTTCCTCAGATTTTATACCGTGCTCTATTTTTTAAAATCTATGTGTATACACCAGGTTTCTAAAATCAAGCTAAAAAACCCCAAACCCTATTTCCTTTCTTGGGATATTATAGTCCTATTTGTATGTAGGAGTAGTGCTTTATTCTTCTACAACATGACACCTGGTTCTGCAATAGTTACACAAAGATGGTTATTTATAGACCAGGAAAGCACAAACCTCCCTCCCACCTCCACCACTATAAGGGTCACAGAGCCCTCACCTGGTACTAGATTTAAAATGACAGGTGATAACATAGAAGTAAAAATAACTTGTCAGTATTCCCTTCAAAGTCAGACAATTACTAGTTTAAACACAGGGATGATCTATTCTTAATTACAGAAGATTTCAGTACAACAAAATACAAACACATGCACAAATACAATCCAACAGATACACATGTATGCACATACATACACACGCACGCACGCACACACGTTACTTACACAGGTTTATTTTGGTCAGAAACCCACACGAAGTTGAGGCTAACATCAGTTTTAATTAAAATCAGCTCAGTAAACCTGATACTGGATTTCCAGTGCTAAATGGAGGTTTACGGGGCTTTAATTAGGATATAAAGGCTCTGTTCCCAGTGGAACAGATCCTTGGTAAACCCCTCTGCTGGTCCATTATCCCCAACCCAGCATGCGTCATTAGGTGCCTCTGTCTATTTTAGCCGTATTAATGTGTTTAGGCACATCCATCAGTGAATTAGCACAAACTGGTCTAAGGTTTCAGGCTGAGGGAGCCAGTCATTTTCATCACATCATCTTTACCTCTCACTTCCCAGAAAAATAAATACTCTACTACTTTTCCAAGTAAACTCTAGTTATATAGCAGGTTTCATAGTAACATACTGCATTTCAGTAAGTTTATACAGCAAACAGGAAGGGGGTTTTAGGCAACATCCATAGACCAAACTCAACCATTTAGGTTTTGAATTACAAGATAGACCTGCTCTCAGGACAGGAGATATCTCACCCTCATAAGTACCTTTTCAAGTATTCTGTACTCTTGCTCCTATAATTCAATAGGCAAATGACAAAGATAAAACTAGACAGAGGAATCCTTTAAAGAATGAATGCTTTTTAATAATTTTTCTCCCTCAGTATTCTTCGAACGGGCATTAATTTTAGTTTTTTTACTTCTTTAGTTACCTCTGCTGTTACCCAGAGAACCTTGTTTTGACAAAATCTTAAGTCAGAAAATGTTTCATCACCAAAAACTGCTATTTCTATGTTTCAATGACAGGTGACTATCAAACTTCATAAAATATTTCAAAACGGCTTCTAATTTGTAACAGCCTTGCCAGATTAGTCATCAGGACCACAGCTTACTTGGGCTGCACTCCAAGTGTTTATCTTAAAATGGGTAAAATACAGGAATGAAATAAATGTAAGGCAAATATTGATCGTTGGAATCTGAACACATTATTTTTAATAAGGTCTGCCACAGTACTACTGTCAGGGAATTTTACCCAACTCAGTCATTCTCGGTCATACCATTTGACTGAGAAATTGCTTAAATCTGTTTGTAGATTATCAAAGCCCTTTATAATCCAAGTCAGCAGGAAGAGGAAGCTGTGAATAGCCTGAGCCCATCACCTGTGCACTGCAGTTCTGCAGCTGACAAGAGGTTAGGCACCACTGATTTAGGGCATCCATGTCTGGTAGGCTCTGCCCTAACCACCGTCTAATACAGCACTAAAGTCACTGATTTAGGCACTGATCAGAAACCAGTTTTAAACCTACCTAGGTTTAAATGGACTCAGTTAATCAGCCTGAGTCCACATCTTCTTGTACCTTTGAAACCTCGATTATATGCAATAGCAAGGAGTGACCCTCCTCACTTGCCAAAATGAAGGTCTGTTAGAACAGGTACAGAAAATGCTCTGAGAGGCCTTTTTTCATCTTCTTTTATATTTCCATTGTCATAATGAAGCAATCACTTACTGTATAATCAAAACACAAAGAAACCTGACAGGATGCAATTGCTTTCTTTAATCTGGAAGAAAGGAATTTGTGTTGATGCTAATTGCCTTCCTTGGATCTGTTATTGTCAACTGATCAAACAAATCTTCATTGAATAGAATATGGAATATTACTCAGTCTTGGTTTAGCTTGGTTTAGCTTTTTAATAGAAAATGTATCTCTGTAATATAGCCATATATATATTATTTTTATTTTTCCCCCAAAGCCATGATAATCATGCTGGGATGATTTGGAGAAGCAAAACCTATCAGACTACCAGTTAACCCTGAAAATGAAAACCATCTGCAGAGAAGGTTATTCCAGTGATGCCTGCTGAACCTGGAAACAAGAAAGAGTTGTCGGTTTGGGATGGTATGAAAATATACTGTCACACAGTAGTTGTGCCTTTCTACTTATGGCACAAGTTATAACTAGTGGCATAAATTCTAGCACCTTATTCTTTATGACATTACATGATGTTGCATTCACTTGGCAGATAAAACCCTTCAGGTTCATGGGCAATTATTCATATTATAGCTTATGCCCATGTTTTCACACTATCCCACTGAGAGGCAGTAATAGAATTGAAAATCATTAAAACTTTTTAACATATTCTGGGATGTAAAGCTTTATTTTGAAAAAAATACTGCATGTTGACTGTAGTCTAACTTCTACAGCATGTACTTCTCCAACTACTGACAGCTGAGATTCCTTTCACATCTAAAAGGTCAGATTCTAAATCCACAAAGAAAAGATAGAAGGGTAAATAAAAAGATTTAGAGCACTTATGGGTATAATCACTTTTTCAAGGCCACTTAGCAAAATAGGAGAAAAGGCAAATGGAATCAGGTCATTCTGATTTCCAGTCTTTTGTTCTAATCACTGGATAATAGCATCTTCCCACACCCCTTTCAGAAAGTTACCCATAGAATATATCCTATCCATAATTAGCTGAAATATAAGGTAGAATCTTGAAGGATCATTAGGAATAAGCGAATAAAAACAGTGAATAACAAAAAAGAAAATTAGCAATTGTAGTTTACGTATGCCTCTATCATATTTGCAACTTTAAAATTTCTTTAGTACTTGATAAGAAGTCCATTCTTATGGAAAGAACCCAAAGTGAGTATGAATTTAAATATGCATCAGGAAGCTGGGGAGCTCTCTGCCAGTCGAGCTTTGCCTTTTTATGAATTTGAAAACTAACACACAAGGAAGTGTTCAGACAGGAAAAAGGAACAATAACTAAAGTGTTGCTCTAGCCCCAGTTAATGCTCAGAAGCATTGTTGAAGTGTTTGATATATCAGATCAATATAAATTCTCGATTTACTGCTGTGAAGCAGTCAAGAAAAAATGCTGTGAACATTTAATTATTACCAAGAATCCAGAGAATCTAAGACATTAATTTTAAATATTCAATTACCTATTGAACAAAAATCTATTAGGATGCTGTCATGAGCGTAGCGGTTGCTTGTTAACTCTCCAGCATGGCAATAAAACTTGGGCAATGAATGTAATTGTACTAGGGATCAAAGAGCTGAGCTCCTACTGAGAAGCAAGTGTATACACTGCCAATATTTCATCATTCAGAGTCACTTTCCCTCCCCTACCTAATATGAAAGCTATAAAAACAAAACAAAAAATCCCCTCAAACTGTTATTGTTAAAGCCAAAAACTAATTAGTCATTGCTTCCCTAAGTGTTATGTGAAAAGTCTCTAGAAATAATGGGCTGCATTCTCAAATTTTATAGGTTTACTGAGTCTAGTGTTCTCTGGTATTTCCTGTTTCCCCTGCTAGAGAAGATTGAGTTGAGTTTACAAGTCATCTTGAATAACACGCGAACTTTTCAATAAAGGCAATAATCTGCAGATTCATAAAGCATGAACTTAAAATAAATACATGGGTGGTAAACAAAGGGAATAGCAAGAACTTTTCTATTGTTTTTAGAACTAAAATTCCCAGCATCTTAAACCTTTAAGCAGCATATGATTTGTCATTTCAGTAGGGTTCGGTGACGCACATTTGGTTTTCCACTTAAAATATCTGAGCTTGAAAGCAGTAATACATCAGATACCAGCGGGGGAGGGGAAAAAACAACCAAAACATCCATTTAAGTCTAAAATACTCTTTCTGTATGTTAATATATACATATAACTGCTACAGGCCACTAACGATGAACAATGAACAGCTTTCTGTCTCTTTCTTTGTGAGACATTTCAGCAGATCTCAAAACATGACATATAAAAAGAAATCAATAGATCTTGAAATACCTAGATATGTTATTTTTCCAAGCTATAAACATTTGAACGGTGCTCCAAACAATTAATGACAAGGAATCACCTTTTTTCTTGGTACCTTTACCTACTACAAAAACGGGGTTAAATATCATGACCCTTGATCAAAATTCCAAGATGATGATTCAGGCCCGTGGCCCCATTACAGTTAATGGAAATTCTGCTATTGACTGTATTATGTCAGGATTTCAACTCCTGAGATCATTTATTTGTCCCAAACATATATCATGTTGTTTTTGTTTTACAGCAAAACTAACAGCTTGTCCAGAACTGCAGCTATGATGTTGTGATTGAACACTGCTTTAGTGAGGACTCAAAAGAGTAAAATACCATCTTTCAGAAAAACAATTCCTAAATGAGTCCCTGAATTTGAGCACAACCCCAAGCCATATTCACTTATGACATCTAACACCGTCACAGCCCAAGTGTGTATTGCTGTATTTTAGTTTCCTTTTAGTTTACGCAGTCATTATGAATATGAACTGCTTGACATGGGATAAGTTAAAGCTTTCTCTATATCCATATCCAGGTGTATCTGCCATATTTCCAGTACTGTTCTGCTCTTCATTACATCATCAAAAAGACATAGAATCTCCAAGGACTGTGTTCAAGGAGAAAATGCCTTTAATTTACTTTATAAAGAAAATAGGTCCACCTGTATGCTTAACTACCACCCATATTGTTCATAAAAATAATAACAATATGCACCGACTCTTTTTTTCTAAATCTTATTGTCTATTTAACTCACATAAGGCACTGAAGTCTAGAAGATTCTACTGACTCTTATGGCACTGTGATAGAAGCAGCAGGATTCGTCCTATTAAAAGAAGAGACAGAAAGCTGGGCAGTTGACCTGATCCAAGCCCTAAAAGATATCTGTTAGCAAGGCAGAAATTTAGGCTGCATGTTTTTGTATTTGCTGACTATTAAACTGCACAAAAAGTACCTGTAGTAAACTTGCAACACTCCGGTTAAAAAGAGGTTTTCTGCAGTAAACCTCTGCATTGCAAAGATGCCTTTATCCTCAAACTTAAGCTCCAGCGATGTTTTTAATGCTCTAACCTCGGCCTTAAGACACCATAAGAACATGCTTAGTCTCACCATATTATATATAATATGTTTTACATACATTATACACTTGAGTAAGTTCATAAAAGCCAGAGCTCTAAATTTGTCTCTGGCTGCTGTTAATTTCTTAAGAAATGTCCACACCTGGATGCAAATGAGGGACATCAGCTGAGGTCCTAACATCTTTTACATGGTCCTGCAAAGACCCACAGACAAAGAAGCACTTGCCTCCTAATCAGAGATGCTTCTATTCAATGATCTGGCACAATATGTGCAGTCTTACAATAGGTGACAAAAGGGGAGAAAGCATAAAATGCCTATGTTTTGTTTTAATCACACAGAGCCTCTGGGTTTTAAATGTTCATAAGAAAAATAAAAAAAAAATATTTTTAGAAATGAAATCCAAGATACCTGTTTTGAATAAACTGCTGTGTTCTGAGGTAACCGGATTGCAAACCCAATAGGAATATTAATAAAAATGTCCCAGCAGCTTAAAGCTGTTGTAATTTAGTAAATTACTGTATACCCACCCAGTAGTTCTGCACTATGAAGTTACTTTCAACTTTATACTAATGTATTTCTAGTAGCAAATCTCCACTGCAGACCATTTATTTGACCTCTTTCTAGCACATATCATGTTATAATACTGAAATTCTTTATGCTTCTAAAAATAGCAATGCAGAGATTCTGAAATGATTAATGACAGTTAGGACTGTTGAGCTCAATGCAGAAAAATAAAACAGGGTGTACAGCCATCCATCTACTGAAACCTGTAAGATTACTTTTTGTCTTCTGGGGTGAGGATATTAAATTTCATCAGAGCTCTCCTCTTTCAAGACTGTCAGAATGTCAGTGGCTTTATCCAACATTTGTTCTAACATTTAATATTATACATAACTGCCTAGAGGCACCAAAATACAGGCAGCAATTGAAGGGTGGTTTTCTAAAGATATAAACAGGAATGCCAGACATGAGTTTATTGTGAAGAGTTTGAGACTCTTAAGACTTAGGACTGAGATCATCACAGTCATGTCCCTGCAAAGCATTCTTCTGTTCAAAGTACTCCCTAACAAACAAACTCATGATGCAGAGATTCTTTACCTTTTCACAGCAGACCGCAGCCCAATCTTCTTGAAAAACCTCACTAAGGACCTAGCACTGCCACAGTGAGTCTGTGGAATTGCTTTACTACCTTCATAGAACTGCCATCGTTTATTTATGAATTGCATAGAATTAAAACACTGATCTCTAAGAGCCAGTAGCTGAGTATCTCTTGTGCTGGTAACAAAGAACCTTGCACTGTCAGAAAATTAAAGGGATGAAAAAATACCAATAAGACAATTACAGTGATATTACCAGAGAATTACACATACGCTTTATATTTTAAAGGGTGACCACAAATCTCACTGCATGCCTTCACAAGACAGCAGAAAGACAGCTCAGGTGGGCACCCTCGGAGTGTGATTCAGACTACCAAATTCAACTGGGTAATGAAGGAAGCAGATGTCTGATTTTTAGATGGACAAAGTGATGTGAGATGAATTGTGCTCTGTGCATCTTAATGCCACTTTTTTTCACTCATTCTTCTGACTCAGAAGACAAAATTCTGCTTTCTAACCCTGTTAAAAACAAAACTGATCAGTGTGAAAGACGTTACACACAGTGAATGCATGCTCAATTCACTTTGAGCCTACCCCAGTGATGAGCTGCATGTCAGCTGTCTTACATATCTACCTATTCTAGCTTTCTCAAAGAAGAGGAGAATCACTACCCTCCATTTCCATCACTTAAGCAGAGGGTAGAATAGTGAGCAGTATAAACAGCAAAAATTTTCCCTATTCATTGGATGGATAAGCAGAGGTACAAAGTGAGATTCACAACCTGCTGTGCACACACCTCTCATGCAGTTCAAGACAAAACAGAGGAGATAGAAAACCCTGATGACTGTCATTTTTCCCCTGGTCCCCCAGTATTGCAGTCCATTATGCAGAAATGCCACCGTTCATTATGAACAGGATGAAATAACCTGACAAAGGAGCCAAGAACTTAGTTCACAGCCCATTTAAATTCACAACACTGAGATGTGAAACAAGGAGAGTAATTTCTGTATGACTATTAAGAAATAAAAGCATTAAGGGTTTGATGCTGACAATCTAAACAGCAAAACAAACAGGTAAACAAGCCAGAATTGTTGATGTGTGGTAGCACATGAAGTTCTCTTTCATTACAAATTTGCTTGGTGTTCATTGCTGGTAATGTGCAGATGTCACTGCACTTGCCTAAGAGCTTTCTTGTAATGAAGGACTGATTTTACATACTATTAAAATTATAATGCTGCTGCTGCTGCAGGGAACCTTAAGGACAACAATCTGAAAACTATTACTGAAAGAACAAGATACGAATGTGTTCATTCTTCATATTCTACACAGCCATTTATCATTCAAGAAGCAAATTTTACTGCTCAAGTAATAGCATTTGTAAGGATCCTAGATCTATAATTCCCATTTCAACACCAGCCATATTTGAAATTCTCAACATTTCTTTTACAGGCCTCCTAATTTCAACATATATCATCAAATGAAAGCAAGTGTACATGAGATACATGTTTTAGTAGATTCTGATTTTACAAGGAATAACTAATCATAAAGGAGAAAAAACCCCCCACAAATCTTGTAACTTAAATCTGGTGAAACTCAGTTAAATAACATAACACATTTTCACTTATTACTTGTTTGATAATCCCTTAAATTGTTTAAATAAAATACAAATTTAATGCTCATTTTGAAGTTCTTTTATAACAACTAAAATTGCATTGATAATTAATTAAGCTGAGCAAGCTTTAGGTGCATTTACATGACTTTTATAACATCAACTCCAAATGGAATAAATTAAACTCTTGCAACTTTTCAAATACAGAGATAGCAAACACAATTCTTCTTGAAAACACTCTTGCTCATAAGCACCTTTATGCATATTAGCAGTGCCTTTGAGTTCTATTCATGGAAGTGTTTTCTGGAATGAGGCCCTGTGGAATAAATGTAAAAGTGGTACTCTATTTTCTAGAATTAAATATAGCTGAGGAGCATCTAGTTTTTGAATAGCCATTTTATTCTTTTTGTGTATGAAAGCCAGTGCTTCACTGGCGGTATGCTCTGAAATTTCTGGAACCCATTCATGTAATATTGAGAGTTGTTCTTATTTTCATGCCATGAGAAGTATAAAATTTCTTACTGAAGAAAAGCACTGCACTCCAATTTCGATTTGCATGAAGAAACACATACCTTTGGGGTCATTCTTGTAACTAATCCTTTTGTTTCAAGAAGATAAATCTTTGTATTTTTGTATCTTGATAGTTGTTCACAGGCATATTATTCTGTATCACGATGTTGGTTTCCTTAAATCTTTATATTTTTTTTAACGGTATTTCTTGCACTGGCTTTTCTGAAGATCACAGAGCAAGAAATAACATGTAGATATGTTTTGTATACATTCTGTGTGCTAATGCATGAGAAATCTTCTTCCAATACAGTGACAGCTCACAGATACATTTCAAGCAATTTTTTACCTTTTGGTTTGAAGCCATTGAATTTTTGAATTACTAAGCAACATTAAATGATGAAAGCAAGATATTAATCTTGCATTTGAATCGTATGAGAAGTAAAGCTATGCTTTAAAAATAAGGCTATTTGTTAAATGTACATAATCTTTTATTTTTTATTTTCAAATGTATTTAGAGACATACAGTTTAAGCCTTTGCCGCATTTGTAGTAATAAAATTTTGAAAAGAAAAGAAAAATCAAGATCTTTCCAATAACCAAAATATCTTGATATTTATATCAAAATATTTTTATTTTGTTCTGGAATTGCCATGCTTCACATTCCAGGTTCCTGCCTAGTTGTTTCCAATATTCATCATCAGAATTTCAGTAAAGACAAAAAGAAATGGACTGAATTTCATGCCCAGTGACATGAAGACTTTTCCCAGTAAGAAACTTTCAGTAACATTGTCTCTAGAATGATCAGAAAAACTGAGTTAATTCATGGATATCACCATAGAAAGGCAGAGTGAAGTGTACAAACAACAATCAGGATTTCAAGTTTTTATGTTAGGATTTTGAGTGTTTATTTCAGTGTCATTAGGGAGAGAAGAAAGAAATACATATACAAATCTCACAATTCTTTTTAAAAAAAGGCTGTCCTAATAGATATGCTTACCTGCACACATGTATGAAACACTTTTTCTGGCTTTCAAGACATCTCCCCTATTGGATGAGACAAAGCCAAGCACTTATACCTCTCTCAACTGAATTTCTTTCATCCATCTCAGACAACCTGGGATACTTCTACACCCAGAAAGCCCTGAAGGGATGCCAAGAAGGCCAAAGTATATCAGTGAAAAAGTTCAGGGAGATCCTGCCCAGAGTTTCAGAAATTGATTAAGTTAGATAAGCAGGGCTCAGCGCATCCCTGACCAGACAAGTTTCAAAGCTTGGTGCTGTGTCTTGCTTCCTGATGCACCTCTTCACAAGTGGAAACATCCTGTGCTCTGAAAAAGGGGCTGTGCAGTCCCAGGACTAACACAACAGAACAAGAACATTCTAAAAATCCAAGCATAAACCTCTTCAGCCTTTGCCAGCAACCACCTACCTTTCCTCTGAAGTCTGGCTAATATTAGTAAGACCATTCTGGCCTTTGTGAACCATTCCAAACAAGCCTCCGTGTGTCCTTCTGCTGGTTTTGACACCAAGAACAAAATCATTATAAGCAAATAACAAAACCAAGACTCTCAAAAGAAAGGTAATGTGTGGGATGTTTCTCACTTTTACAGAGGAAATATCTCTAAGGATATTTATCTTAGATGAGAATGAAATCTACCACCCATATACTAAATAAGATGAAATCATGAGTGGAAAAAATCCTTACATTTTTTAGAATTTGAATGCCTAAGTTTTTTCTATCTTAATTAAAATAACTATATCTGATTGTCCTTATTTTGTTACTAATAAAAAACATATTAAATGAATTAAACACTGTGCACTTTAGAGACAAAACTATCTCTTAATGGGAAACCATCGCTATTAAACAGCATTAAGAAACAACATTTTATTTAGAAGAGGTCCAGTAAGGTCATTGCAAATGCTATTCACTATTTTTGTCCCTCATTTAACACTGCAAGTCTTGTAAAATCTTGTAAAATTACAAAAGCTGAATAAGGCATTAAAGCTCTGTTCATTTCAAGCAGAACAAAATATGTTCTAAAATCATCAGCTGAAGAAGTAGATAATGTCTCCTTTGGACAACTGAAGAAGCCTCAAATTCACATGCCCTGATTCTCAAGTGGGAGGACTCCAACCACCTGTTAGCTGCTGGAAGGACAGCAGAGCAGGGCACAACAAATCCAGGAGGTTTCTGGAGGGCACTGGTAGTCACTTCCTAAGACAGGCAATTGAGGAATGGACAAAGGCTGGTGTGCTCTGCTGGAGCATACTCTCTCAGACTGATGAATAAGGAATTGGTAGGTAAGGTGAAGGTCATGGACAGCCTTGGCTGCAGTGACCACGACATTGTGTAGTTCAGGAGAAGAGGGCCACTGAGATTAGTGGAAAAGTCTGGAGCAAAGACTGACCATTCCTAGAGGAGGATCAGGTTAGGGAAAGGCCAAACATGTCCCTAAGACTTGATAGGGTACACCCAGGAGTTCTGAGGGAGCTGGACTATATTGAAGAAGATGATGTTTTCACTCTGCTCCACACTAGTGAGACACATCTGAAAGTTTATGTCCAGCTCTGGGGATAAAGAAAGGTCCTCAGTGCAGGAGAGATAGGAGCATACTGGAGGATGTCCAGCAAAGGTCTAGAAAGGGACTGGAGCCTATCATAGGAGAGTCTGAGAGAGCTGGGACTGTTCAGCCTGGGGGTGAAGTGGCTCAAGGGAAACTTATGAATGTCTACAAATGTCTGACTAGGGATCGTGTTGTAAAGAAGATGGAGGTAGACTTCTTGGTAGTATCCAGTGAAAGGACAAGATGCAATGGGCATAAATTAAGTACAGGAAGTTCCAATTAAAGATATGAAAATACTTTTTTCCCTATGAGGGTGGTCAAACACTGGAACAACACAGAGGTTGTTAAGTCTCCATCTTTGGACATATTCAAAACCTTACGGGACCTGGGCCAGGCCAACCTGTGGTAGCTGACCCTGCTCTGAGCAGGGAGGTGAGAGTATGATCTCCAGAGGTTCTCTCCATACTCAACAGATTTATGATTTTGCGACTCTGTGAAACACATTGTAGTATGTTATTGCAGTTGGAGCATGCAACAATCCTACCCTTTCACTTCCTATGCTCGATCATGCCAGGATTAAGGAAAATGGCCAAATCATTGACACAATTTTGTGTAAAAGGGCAAACATAAGCTCAGAATGAATAAGCACATTTGATACCACACTGCTTTTGCTAAACCAAAGGAGGTATCACAGAGGCTAATTATTTTTTCTGTTCTTATCCATAAGCATTACATTTTTCAATGTTCAGAGAGAAAAACTGTACTTAATGAGATCCATAAAGATTCTTTAATCAGCTTATATTGTGAAAAATTATTGAAGTCTCCACTTTCACAACAGGCACATGAAATATATAGTTTTATGACATATTACTGGCACAGGAACTCACCTCCCCCTTTCCCCTGAACCACCTGCAATTTTTAATAGACATGTATCACCAGGGTACCAGAAACCCATAAAAGCTTAACCTGCCAATTAACAACTAGGTAAAGTTCCAGCCTTGTACAATATTTTGATTACTTCCAAGAGCTTTTCACAAAATACAGAAAGCATTTCCACAAAATTACTAGCCAGAGTTTTAATCTGATCTACTAAAAGTGGAGTAGTAGGAGAAAAATATAAATGTATTATGTATGAAAAAAATTCATCACTTTTTATATATGACAGTAGACCTGACAAAGCCAGTTCTGGATTAAAAGCAGTTATTTGTTAAGAGAAAGTGGGGGAGGGAGGAGAAGGAATAAAGAAAAAAATTAAAGACTTTCATTCTAATATTTCCTCTCAAAGGGGAGACAGAAAGGGCAGAATTCAGCTATTCAGTGCAGGTTAATCAAGGTGTGAATATAGTCAATAGTTTTCAACGTATTTAATGATACTCTGTCAAAGAAATAATGAGGTCAAATAACATTACCTTGGTTTTCTGCAATTCTTTAAAAACTAGCTAAGAATGTATCAGCTTTCAGAACATTTTCATGAATACACAAATTGTAGTGAAAAGGATGAGAACAAATGAGAAAAAGGGAGCTAAAAGAAAATTAGTTGAATCGAGGTTGTCAAAAAAGCTGATATTATGCAAAATAAGTGTATGTCATTTAGAGGAGCTAGTTAATAGCCCTAGACAAGTCCTGGAAACACCCTGATTGAAGGTTCAAGTAATTTCTAATGCTCCAGTCAACTTGATACAGAGAAGGTACACTGAATTTAGAGACAACAGTTCTTATTTTATAGAAACAAATTCTTTATCATAAAAGAAGAGCAAATTTATGTACCACAAAGTCCAATATCAGGGCAAAGGTAAGCTGTTTTCTTAGAGTCTTAGCTTTAAACTGATTCTACTGTACAAGAATCTCAACTTGAGTTTTTCTTTCCCTTTTCTATCCCTGTTTCCCATCTTTCTGCTTTTGCAGTCTATAATAAAAAGCTTCAGAACTCGCTAAGTGTTTGGCACTGATGAACTATCAAGCAAGTGGAAAGAATCATTATTAGCAGTTTGCAAAATGTTGTGATTTTTGTCAGGCCAAGTTACAATCTAGGTCTGCAGGTTTTTGTGGACTGACTTCTAAAAGATCATTTTTCAGGACACCACCATCCATTACCACTGAAAAGAAATATTAACTGAAATACTGCCCAGTAATTCATTTGTGCTCCCTTACCTGATCACAAACTAACTCAAGAAATAGCTATGGACTTTATAGCACACTCAAAGCATCTTCCAGCTTCTTAAAGCAAACAAAGAAACAAAACCAACCAAAAAAAGCAAAGAAAAAAATTTTTAAAAATCCAGCTCCTGTCTAGTCACTTAGTCAATTCTTTGTCTCTGTTTATGAAAATTACAATAAAATCAATATTTGTAAGAGCAGAGGGGGAAAGGAAGTGGGTACCATACTGGGAAAAAAAAAACCAAAACAACCAAAACAAACTAAAAAACCACTATCAAAGCCCATTGGCCAAACATTTTCAGACACGGGCTATAAACACTAATTGAAAACATTTTGACTTCATGTTATTCTTATCTACCGTAATTTTAATTTCATTATTATAGAGGAAAGGGGATCAAAATCATTTACAAGTGAAGATTAAAACAATAGTTTACAACAAAAATGGAAGGATGTGACATTCTAGTAATATATAATTTATAATTTACTTGATTCCAGATTTACACCATAAAATCAAGCATATACTCCATTACTAGTCATCAGTTCAATTCATATTCCAATAAAAACAGTTTGCATTCACATTTTGTAGGAATGGCATTTTAACAATTTCTTGGAGATTCTTGGCTTCTCAGGAAAGAGGTCTCAGAAGAATGGTTAAAACAGAACAAGCAATACCATTTATTTCTGGCTCTCTAGATGTTCAATATGAGTTTTAATTCAGAACTATCATGTTTATTCAAGTAATTTTAGATAACTTTTTTCAAGTATTAAGGGCTTGGCATACAGTATTAAGCTTCATCTGTAAGGACCATAACTCTGCCTACAAAGCATTACTGTTGTTGTTGTTAATAATAATAATAATAATAATAATAATAATAACCACAATAATTTTACAGTGCCAGTGTACAACATATGCTTGATTCAAAAGTCCTCCCAAGTTCAATTGAAACAATCCTATTGTTTCCCAAACAACAACAAAAAATATGTCAAATAACACCTTTATTTCCTCCCCATTTTTACAGCTTAGATAATGCCAACATAGTCGTGAAATACAACAATGTACAGTAAAATAAAAACCTGACTTCTACTTCTCAATTTCTAATTTATAAATTACTCAGGATGGGAAGATAAACAAAACTGAAAATTCAATAATCCCTATTTCATTAGGAAGATATCGCATATGTTACATTAGTTACTGGGAAAGGAAACTGTCTACATGAATTTTGCTTTGATTTGTGACAGTCCTTGATGCTACTTCAACTTAGGCACAGTATGGCTAAGAAACACAACTCTCACTGTAAAACTGCAAACTAAGGAAGCAAGACCAATTCATCCCTGGTACGGGTTACTGCTGGTGACCAGTCTGCCCAAAAGGTAGCACAGTCTACATTTATTTGTTTCTTCTGTTTTTTAGAGGATAGGGATTTTCCTGATTTTGATATACATATCTTAGATAATTTATTGCATGTCATGTTCATGAAGAAAAATGGATTATTCAGCTTCACCACAGTATTTCACTCATGGCCAGTTACATAACTGTAGAAATTAGCTTGCCACACACCAGTCATATGCCTCTCCATTTTTCAGTTTCATAAACAAATCAAAGAGAAAAGAAATCTACTTTTTATTAACCAGCTTCTAAAACTAAGTCATTTATGCTTCACTGTGCTGAAACCCTGAGCCAAAGGAAAAGAAAAGCAACTGTAATAAGTTTACCAGTAGGTTGCATTATTAAAACATTAAGATGAAATTTTTCAACACAAACTAATCATCATAAAATATGTTATGCATTTCTGATAAATTAAACTGTTATTACACTCCTTTTCACTGTAACACCACCCTTGGAAGCAAGGGATTTTGTAGGCTCCAAATATGTGTTATTGTAAGGTATTGCTCTACTTAAGGTTAAGTTGCATTTTCCATTATAAACCCCCATTTCCAGGGGTTTATTATTCAGCCGTAAAGATCTGCTTGGGCCTGGAATATGGCATGTAAATTCAGCAGCATTTTTTTCAATAAACATTCAAGGAAAAAAAAAATGCACCAAATACTCATTTTAGCTATTTTTAAATTAGTAAAGTTTCAAACATTCAAGGAAATTTCAAAACTACAAAGATTTGAGTCTGGATCTGAAGCCAAAAATAATCTAGATAAAGTTTCAAACATTCAAATAAATTTCAAAACTGCAAAGATTTGAGTCTGGATCTGAAGTACTGACCCCAAAAGCCAAAAATAATCTAAATAATCTCTTCAGTGACCATCTGTCTCACGAAGCCCAGTATTCTCCTATGGCAAAAGAGAGCCAGCAATAACAATCGGGCAGCCTAATCATTGCAGCACTATCTTCAAAGACTGCTCTTTCCAGTCCCTTTCATGAATCTTAGGATATTCCTCCTTTTAGTGGTATATATTTCAAAACTGCAATTAAATTAAAACATAATTTTCTAGTTTGACTCCTGAAAAAGAAATGCAAAATGGTACACTTAACTTTGACAAGCATGAATAATTATTTTATTGCTTTTTTTTTTGCTAAGATATCAATAGTCTTGGTATTAAAACTTAAAAATTATTTCAATGAATTTGCCATTATTTAATTTACACTATTAAGTTATAGTGACATAGGAATAGATGTCCTGGGTCAGAGTACGGGTTATGTTCACTTAGCTCTGTATTCAGCCTGATGCAGTGACTCATGTGCAGGTACCTAGTAAAGATTGAGAACAATTTTTGTCTGTGAATATTTTTTTTGGTTTTAGCACACAAAATGCTAATGATTAATAGTAATTCAGTACAGATACAGTGTACATGACTGTGCACCAATATGTGACCACACATACACATACACAGTAACTCAAACAAACTTTCAAAGGTTTGGTTAAAGATTAAAAAGGCAGGAAATACCAGATTAATCTCTAGGGTGCAACTTTCATTTTAACACCCTTGTGCATGGCTGCTGTAACTGAATCTCTAACCACACCTCTATGTGCTGGCTTTTTCTACAAAACTTCTGACACATTTGCTCACAGCAGTAATTGCTCTATCACATCTTTTTCTCTCTCCTCTTTCACCATTATGTAATCTTCACTCACACCTTTTCTTTGCATGGAATAGTAATGCAGATATAAAGACATTTCTTTCCAGGCTCTTGACATTTCCTTACAGGCTTTCCTTCCATTCACACTGCAGCCACATGCTCAATTTTGAGTTTTGCGAAGTCTGATAAGATGTGCAGCAGGTTAATGATCCACTGAAGCAGAAGTGCAGCATTAGAAGACTGAAAGTAAAGAGGAGCCACTTGGTTGCTGATGTGGAATGTGACCCATGACATTACCTTTCTCCTTAAGCAGTGGTTAGCACTGCACAGCACTTACAGCAATCCAAGCACAGTTGCTTTGCATTTTACACTGATCTCTTCTCTGTGGTGACAGGACCTGAGGAAACGGTCTGAAGTTATGTCAGGGGAGGTTTAGTTTGGATATTAAAAAGTTCTTCACCCAGAGGGTGGTTGGGCACTGGAACAGGCTCCCCAGGGAAGTGGTCACAGCACCAAGCCTCACCGAGTTCAAGAAGCGTTTGGATGATACTCTCAGGCACGTGGTGTGACTCTTGGGGATGGTCCTGTACAGGGCTAAGGGACTCGATGATCCTTGTAGGTCCCTTCCAGCACATTCTGTGATTTTGTGAAGTGTTACAGCAGATTTCTCTCCTGTCCCAGTCTCCTCATCTATTCAGCCCCAAGCTGCAATCCTGGAGTTTCCAACCATAGTGCCAATGTCCCTGCCCAGGAGATCACTGTGACACCTCTGCCACATAGGCCCCCTCTTTAAAGGTCTTGCTATTTCCAACTCTTTGGGTTTCTCTTTGTGCACTGTGAGGTCTGTTAACCTTCCCTGCTCTGGGCTCTTTTCCCAAGAAGTCCCAGTGTGTTCAGAAACCCACACTGTACAGGCTTTTCTACCTGTAAACCCCTAGTGTTGGTTCAGATCCAAATAACCAAAGTGGTCACCACAGGCAGCAGGAGCACAATGCCAGAAGAGCCCTGTCCATCCCCAGGGTTCAGGAAATGGAGCAGTGCAAAGCCATAATGCACAGGAGTCACACACATCTATACACCAACATATGCAATGCCTTTCCTAAAAAAAAGGTTGTAATACAGACAAATTGCAGAGGGACAGCTTATTCCACTTAAAACCTGAAAACCTGTACTTAACTAGTCAGTGGGTTTAGTATTAACTAAAGTGTCAGCATAGACAAAACCTTTTCCCCACCATTTTTAAATATACGCATAGTGCTGGTGCCATACAGTACATGCTGATGATTTACCTGCAGCTGTATTTCAGTGAGCAAATCCTTCCCACCCTGCAATACTCAAGCATTTACCCTTCATTCTGAGACAAAAGGCAATGGTAATGTAAATCCTTAAAGATTACATGGCCCCTTGTGAACGGTTAAGTGGAGATTATTTAAAAGACTTAATTACACAGAAACCTGACACACTCGTTTTTAATGGGCAGGCAGACTGTTGTTTATTTAGTTTTTGAAATCTAGTCTAAATTAGGCCTTGAGAAAGAGAAAAGTACTGTAGGTTTCAATTAACAGATTGTCTTCCACTAGTCAAGGGATAATTTGAGCTTTACAGAAACACGTGTAAGAAGTAAAAATAAAGCATAAGTATTTCCTCATACTGTATATTGTTTTGCATCAGCCTAGTTATTCTGTGGTTCATCACTGATATTAAAAATATACATATGTAATCTAGTTTAGTGTATATTAACATAAAGTAATACTGTCTCTTCCTATCTGTAAGTCATTCAATCTTTCAATAACACCCAGTTTATCACCAATGGTTTAGAAAAAACATTATACCATTAAGGGAGGGAAAAACAGAAGCTTTCAGAAGGCAAGTGTGCAGCAAAAGAAGTGTGTCAGTTGATAGCAGAAAAATATTTTTATAAGAGAGAGTGATACTACTTAGTAATATCAGTACCAAATTTGGAAATGTTTTGACTGCAACTATGCAAACCAGTGACTGCAACTATCTATTTAGGTATACTGGAAGATATTTAAGACACACATGTGTGAAATGTCTTGACTAAAACGAAAAAAAGTTAATAAAAAAAGCAAATGCTTAAAATCTGAGAAAAAGACTTCAAAACCTTTCTTTCCTAGTTTTCATTCATAATGGCATAAAAATTAATTCCTTGCAGACTGAGGTACTGAACTACCTGAGGAAAAAAACCCAAAACAATACTCGTCAAGAAAAAAAACTGCGTTACTGATGAAAAGGAGGAGAATTTAAAATTGAGTTAGGAACTAGGCATACAATAGTGATTTGCTGTTCAAATTGACTAGTGCCTAGGCCCAAAGAAATGTAGCATAATTGAAGTATAATATTTTCTTTTTAATGATTAGCATGAAAGAACATCTGCACACTGCTCTTGCAGTAGCAGGAAGGAAATTGTCTCTTTAAGCAAGATTAATTCAGGTTGCTAACTGGTATGAATTTCTGAGGTTGGAGTGTACTTCAGTGTCAATAAAGGGCAGGATGACTATCTACCCAAGATTAAAGAAAACAAATTGACAGCATTAATACATTTGTCATACATATTTCTTTTAGCTTTTTAAATTTACATATTCCCAATATTGTGAACAAATAGGAACACAGGTTCCCACTTGTGACAAAAAATATATATATATCTATATGAAACGTTATTTTTTTCCCAAAGTTGGTTTCCCAAATGTTCATACTACTGTGGCTTGTGTGTACCTATGTACTTTAAAAAAGCCATGGGAAAATTAATTTCTGTTTGAAAAAAGAACAGAAATTGAAATCTTAAAGCAAAATTAACAATTAATAGCTTTATAGATCCTGATACTTTCAGTCAGCAATTAGTAAGCCAAGCTGTCACACAATCATTGCTGTGCTGCAGACTTTCTGTCACGAATTCCAGACTTCTGCTCTTCTGCTAAATCAGGCTGAAATTTCCCGATGTGTTTTAAAGCTTGAGGAGAATAGGAAGAGGGTGTTATCATTTCAGCCTTACTGTCTCAGGAACGAAGGCCAAAAGTCCTGTATTTAAAACTGCAGTTTGGTTGCCCTAAAATCTTGCCAGTAAATGATTACAGGTTTTTAAGTGTAATGCTACATTTTTGCTATAATTTAGGAAAACAGATTTTTTAAAAGAAGTTTCATATATGATACATGCTCAACTTACTATTTTTCTTCAGTTTTACATTATAGTTCATTAAACACTTGTCTTCCATCCATTTGAAATCCCCATTGTTCTTGTGAAATGACATTTTTCTATCTGACTAGGAAAGCAAAGCTATGGACCATATGGTATCTTCACTAAATTAGTAGAAGTTTCACTGATGCCAGTGGAAACCAGAATTCATCTACTCCAGAGATTGCATCTCCATGTCATTGTTTGGTTTAAACCACTAGTGTAGTTTGCCCATCTCCTTGGAGGAAAGCCCTGCCAGTGGGCAGGATTCTTTACTTGACACATCAGTCCAGGCAGAGTTCAACCAAAAACCTAAATAGTTTTAACTTGCTAACTTGCCTCACCTATTCAAAGCATGCTGGAAATTCCCTGGCACGTTCTTGAGCACTAGGGCTGCCCCAGGCAGCTGCTGTCACTTCAGCACTGCCAGCATGCACCTTTGGTGCCCATGGAGCCAGCCACTGTGCCCTGCTCCGCAGGTGTCCAGTAGGGATAAACCTGCCTCTCTCTCCTTGCTCTGTCGGACAGGCTCAGGCCTCAGTCACCATGCCCCATCAGATGCTGGGCCATTGCTGAAGGCTTTGTCAACAAGATCAACAAGCATCAAGCCTCCCAAGGATGTGTTTGAAGTACTTACATACAGTCACAGAAAAAACTGACAAACTGAGAACAGAAACTGAATGGGCAGTAAAAAAAAAACAAACCAAACCCAAAAACCTGAATAAAATATGTTGAACATATTTTATTTTTGTCTTTAATTTAATTCCTCCATTTTTAAGGAATATAAAACTTCTGTAAACCATACATTGAAATACTACTGAACTGAATGAATTCACAGCACACAGGTCTTAGACTACATCAGGGTTAGGGTTATTGCCATAAATTGTGATTAAATGTTTATGAGTAAGTTGAAATATTGCAGGCAGGATCTTTTTTCACTGTAGGGTGCACAGATACAATGTAAAATCCTGTAGATGTATAGGGGATTGTGGATTTAAAATATGATTAATTATTATTAGATCAATTTATTATGGCAATGGTTAGGGGCCCCAGCTGAGATGGGAATACCACCAAGCAAAGGCTCTTAAGTGGGCGGGCCAGGGAGAGAAAAGACCAACTCAGGGCTCTGTTGAGTGGAGGTGAAAGTCAAAGAAGGGGAGAAGCAACATACTAGCTCTGTAATATAAATAAAGAACTAAAACACTGAGATGAGGTGACTTATCTAAAGCAGTACTAAGTATCTACCGAGGGCAGAGGGGCACTTATGCCATGGGCCAGCCCAAGTTTTCAACTGATGCCAGGGAAAGAACCTGGAAGCAGAAGTGGACTAGACTATGCTCCCGTTTTAATTAGAATATCATACTCAAAACCCTTCAATTTTCATTCCTCTTTAACCAAACATCTTATCACAGACAGGAAGATGATGCTTCAGAAAAAGCACCTTTTACAGCTGTGTAAAAACTTTCCTATGAGTAAAATGTTCTGATTTTCTGTCTGGGCACATGAAATTAAGTCCAAAATCCAAATACAAGCTATAACAAAAACAAAAATGTCAGTAAATTTATTAATATTTTTTCCAGCCTCTGTTGCACATGACTATGTGCTTGTTGAATCAAAACATCCTTCAAATATGGTTTTTATCTGATGAGCTCATGATTGATTCAACCATCTAGTTATCCTTCAGATCCCAGCTTGCTGAAAGAAACTTTCACAGGGATATTCCCCTCTCCTCTAATTCTCAGCTATGCAGATACTATACAGTGGTTAAATTAAATGCACATTTAGTAAGTTTGGTATGCAATTACGTACTTGTGCAGGAACAGCTTGCATACTCTGGAAAGTTTACCTTGTTAATTATGAGTCCATTGCTACATATTTATGCAAGTGAAATTAGCAAGACATGTAAAGATGTGTAACAGCTATTTACATTCCCCTGTGCTCTGAATAAAGCAAAATTCCTTCAGAAATCTTAGTGCATATTTATACATTCAAAGATCAATCTAATATATAAACATATATAAGGTTCTTCCAGCTCCTGAAAACTTGCATATCCTGAATTTGCATGCATGAGTTCACAATGCAAACAACACAATTTCAAAGCAGCAAAACAAAAGTGTGGAAGAATGAGTTTAAAGAAATAAAAGGAAAAATAAACCCTCGTTTATGTACCCCATCAAATACCACCACAGCTCAAGGAAGAACCATTTGTCAGCCCTTCACCACACTGCCAAGCAGCGCCACTGGTGCTCAACAGAAAACCAGCCTGCAACTGAAAACTGTTCCTGAACAGAGCTGAGAGGATGCACCCCAGCTGTAACTTGCTGAATTTGAAGGGACAATCAGCAGGAAGTCTATTATGGCTTTCTGCTCACAACCCAGAGATCAGGAGAGCTCATTCCCTCTAAGAAGAGGTAGACCTCTGTTATATTCGGGTATTGAGGGTAGTCAGAGAAGTAGGCTGTCCAGCTGTCTTCCCCTTTTCTCAAGCATTTCTGCTGCTCTAAGGTCCCAGACATTTCCAACATGGCCTTCCTATTGCTCTTTCTACTGCTATAGCAGTTTGGGCTTCAGCTTCTGGAATGCTCACATCCAATTATCATTTAATCAATCACCCACAGTTTTCCTTAGTATTACATCTGGCATAAAACAAGTGGAAATTTTTAATACTTTAAAGTTTCAATAATGCTAAAGAAAAACAAGAATCTTTGTGTCTTGCACAGCTTTAAAGCATGTTACAAACGAGAAGTGGAAAAGATTCTCAAAGCAAAACATACTTGTGGAATTGTATACAATGGGAAGAGTATGGCAACTCAACAACAGAGGTTGCAACCAGTTCACTGAAGAATTACACATCTACATATACATACCTAAATAGACACACAGAAATGTGTTATCATTATTATATTTTTTTATATCTACCTGTTCCAAAATTGAAAATAAACAGTACTTGAAAAATAAATTAACACTAATTAGTTGAGTCTCAACAGCAGAGTGCCTGTTAAACCCTTTTAAGTGACTGAAATTAATTTCAAATACCTTTTGGCTTTTTTCCTAAACAGCGGGGAAAAGAAATAATTCAACAAGTAGCACCTGGGTCCCATGAGCTCTTCAATAATACTATGCCTGTATTAAAAATGTTTTTGGAAATCTTTGAGTACATTTCCAGTATATCAGAAATAAAGACGATTGTCAGATACTCTTGTTAATCAGTTGGAAAAGCCAAAGCAGCCAAGTGGGAGGCAGAAATGTTATATGTTGATGTGATTATGAGTCACTGCAGTTTTGGTTGAATCAAGGCCATTTATTTGAAAGTCTGCTGCCTAAAAATGACTCCTAATTTGCAAAACCCTTCTTTTTTTTCTTTATTCTCTTCTTTTTTTTTTTAACTGGATATCTTATATAAAAATTGTTTCCATCACTTTATGCTGAGGAATTTTCTGTTGGCCCTTGTGTAGCATGATGCCTATAACATCCAAAACAGAGGGCTCCAGGATGTCTGCCATAAGAAAATATAGTGGCTTGCTTTATTTTTAAAGATTAATACAGTTGGCAACCAAGAGGACATGAATGACATGATTTACAAGTTTGTGGGCCAGACAAAGAAGGATCAAAAGATTATCTGCAAGCAAAATTTCAACATTTCAAACTGAGGAAATAGGAACAGAAAAGGCTCATCTGTTCACAGACCAAATCTTTCCAGCAGCCCAAGGTAGCAGGAAAGAGAGCATGAGAAGTCCTCTGTGCCAGCTCCCTCTGCAGGGGTCTGGCTGCAATCCTGGCCAGCAGATTTCACCCTTGGAGCTTATAATTGCATGTAATTTCTGTGTCTGAGTGGAAAACTAATGCACAAGTGAGCAGATCCCTTCTAATGGCAGGAAAAGAAATCTAAAATAAATATTTTATTTTCAGGGTTTTTTTTCTTTAACCTAGGTATAATATCTGAACTGAAGTGCCTGAATTTTGAGTGTCTAACTGGCTGCAGCTTGGACCCTTGCCACAAAGAAGACACTGTATATTAAGGAGTGTCTACACTTTAAAACAAAGTTCGGTGGCTTGACTGTGGCATGAGCAGTTTGTGAATGAATAAGCTAAGCTACCTTCCATGGCACCCCTGAAAATCAATTGTTCCCCCTTTGCACTTCATGGCATGAGCCTGGTAATCTAAGCACATCTCATATGCTCAGATGCCTTCCCTGGGTATTGCTCTTGGGCTTCTTCCCAACATGCCTTTATATCACGACAGATGCTAGAAGTGGCACCAGAAGAAGAGCTGAATGAAAGTTTTGTATTACATGTTCTGAATATTGACATTACTTGGCCTTTTTCTTCTGGTTTCTAGGTCTTCATAAAAGACAGCAGACTTCTTGGTTGTGACAATCATATAAACTCCTAGAAACTGCCAGGAAAAAGCAGATGGGGACAAAACCACATAACATGTCTACTGGTAAGCTACAGACCACAGTCTGGAGAATTCAAAATGCATCAATTACTCCTGACTTTGAGAGACTCTTAAAAGACATTTTTTACTCTTTCCCACACCAGCCCTAAGGGAAGAAACAACTCTTTCATTCTGCTCTTAGCCAGCATGGAAAGTGAAGGACTGCTTCAGCTGCACCATCCAGCACAGAAAAGGAAAAGAGAAAAAGCACAATCTAAACCAGGGTGGGATCCAGGAATGATACTGCAGCCAAATCAAACACTTCCCAAATGCTGGAACAGAGTACAATCCTAAATACAAATGAACCCTGCTGGATTTATGATCTGCACAATGAAGTTTATCAAGGTATCAGTTCAAGGCTACACCCTATTTACAGATACAGCACGCAAGCCTTTAAAGGACTGTGGCAATACTGGGTAAATAAATGCTTCTTCACAAGGATTAAGTTGCTGCAGTTTGGAGCTGAACATCAGAGATTCTTGTTCATGCTTCCTGGTTTCTCCTCTTCTGTACCCAAATGAATGTTTTCCAGTAACTGGAAAAAAATAGTCTTTTCACTCAAGCATTTAACCAGTCAGTCCTCTAGTGAATAATAATACCAAAGAAAAACAATAGTAACTGGACGAACTGAACTCCAACCAACAGCTCCCCCTACCAGCCAATTCAAAGAGGATCAAGAGAAGCAAAAAATGAAGTTTAGGATTCAAAGGCACTGTTAACTAAAAGATAAGATTTCCAGTGATAGCAGGATAATTTTCATACAAATGCAGATGCTCATGCTCAGAGTTTTAATAAAACTCTATACTAAAACTCAGTAAGAAAAGAACCTTATACCACAGACTATGCCTCAACAGAGTGCATCTTACAAGTCACTGAAAAAATACCGTACTTAGCTACCTACAAGATAAAGGGTTTCTATTCTGTTTTATAATGAGAGGTAAATTTTACTATAGCTGTACTGGAAGGTAAGTCATTGACTTTTGCAGCAGGAAATAGCATACATTTGGAGGCAGAGTTTGACTAAGTTTACTGCAAGTATTGCAGATTCACAGAAGCATTTGGGTTCAAAGGGACCTTGGGACATCTTCAGCCTAATGTCATGCTCTGCTGGATCAACACTGAATTTGGATCACATTGTTCAGGGCTTAATCTCATTGGGCACTGAAAACCTTTAGTGGCAGAGGATCCATAACCTCCCTGAGTAATTTGTTTGCTTAATTATCCTCATATATTTTTTCTTTTTATTTTCAATTTATGACAACTCTTTCTTGTTATCTTGCTGGACACATCCATAAAAATCCTAGCTCCACCTTCATGGCAACATCCTCTTAGATGTATCAGAAGGCTGCTATTCCCACTTGTATTCCCACCTTCGTGAAATCCATTTAACTAAAAGTCTGAAGGGCAACTTACAATGGTTTTTTGGACACACAACACACACATTGTTTGTATTCAGCTACACACAGAGAAAGAATTCATTTATCATGAGGCTGTGTGATCCATCACATAGACATCTCCACACATCCGAGTTGGCTTATGCATGTTACACAGTACATCGATAAATTTGCCTGTCTTGTGCACACATATCTAGTCAGCACACAAACAGGGCATCTCATATTTTGAATGCTGTGGTTTGGGCAGAGATTTTCGATTCTGAAACAGTTTTCAACATTCTGAGCAACTTCAAAGAGCCATTTGCATTCTGTCCTTAAAAAAAAAAAAGCCAACAAAAGCCCCACAAAGACCAAAAACATAAAACAAACAAACAAAAAGCAACAAAGCCCAACAAAACACTCAAATGTTTAATCAGAATGTTTTCCTCTGCTTTCCACCAACTGAATCCCTTATCCACCCACATATGGTTATAGGCCCTGACTTTAAAGGGTATATTTAAAGGTACAGTGTAACAGTAGCAGGTCCAAAGCATGAATTTCACATCTAAAGATGTGGGATTCACAAAATTCTCAGTGAAAGGTGCAAATACACATTCTTGAATGCCTAAGAAGATCCATTATGTTGATTCTAAAAGTTGTTATATACTTATGAGTCAGAAATCTATTTCAGTTCCTTTAGGATTATGTTTATGACACTCTCTAAGCCTTACCTTTGAACTAAGGTACTTGTACCTTATATAAGCACAAAAAATAATACCTCTAATACCATTTAAAGCCTTCTAAAATGTTTATTGGTTTCCCTAATACTTGGTGAGTATATAAAATACTCAATAGTGAAATGGAGTGATTTAAAGATTTTAATAGCTCTCTAGAAAAAACTGTATAATTTGTTTGTTGTTTTTTCACTTGTAAAAAGCATAGCTATACCTGAAACTTGTGCTCCAAAATAAGACATATATATACTGCATGTAGAGTCTGGATTTACATTTACTGTCACATGCCATGTCTACACAGCACAGATTGACACATGATTATAATCCTAAAGAAACCAATTCCCGAGTTCCCATGTACATGCAAGGTACTGCTGCCTTCACAAGCACAGCACAAAAAAAGCACAAGCAAAACGTTCAATGTTGTGATCAAAGAGAGAATGAACAGCTGAATATATTTTTTTTTTACTTCCTTTTTTTTCCCCTGAATAGCAACATATTGCAGCATACTCATGGACCTGCACATTAGAAACTTGCTCTAAGTGTAACTCACATGCCATTTTTGATTGATGCTATGTGGCTGAAGCCACACCATTTGAAAATCTCCAATTTTAAGTGCAGCTAAGAAAAAACCTTTTCCTCCCTTATGTAAGTGAATCACTGATAGCCATTACAGTTCAGCTTTTCGAGGCACAAGAGACACTTGAAAACAACTTACTGCACTTGGACTTACGCTTCTTAATTGGTCAAATGCAAAAAACCCCATTTATTACTGTGAGAACCTTTATCAGTTGATCAGTTGCTAAAAATATTTTAAAAAAATTATACACATCCACAAATCGATATTTCATCATGTATCTGTAGATAGATGCTATTTAATTTATCTTTTAGCAAACTCCATTGTGGGGGGAAACAGTCAACAAATTTTTCCTATTCTGATTAGACACTCTTATCTTCTGATCTTCCTGCTCTAAAAATCTTTAACCAAAAAGCCAAGTTCTCCACCTGTGTTTGCATTATGTTGTATTTGCCTTTCATAAAATCCATGTAGAATTGAACTTAAAGAAATAATATTGTTATATACACATATATTACTGTATGTGCACTGTTATTTATACAAGAGAGTCCACACGCTTATTCTGGCATCTCAGGAATGCTGTACAAAACCCTGTGTGCAGTCTCAAGCACCAAGTCTACAAGAGAGGAAATCTGTGTTTGCTTTCATAGTAGTAAATCAACTTAACATGAGGGACAGAACAAAATTCTTTCTTACTAGTCACCTGCTAGTTACTTTCATATATTAAACATACAGAAGATAAACCATAGTTAGCCATACAGTTTTACTTGTAGTGCCTGACTTCCAAATACTAAATATGAACCAGCCACAGCACAAACATTCAAAGCCCTGTGAAGAGGAGAAGCCAGACCAGCGCACACGCTCAGTGGATCCATCAGCTGCCCCTGGAGCCCATCTCCGCTATTCCCTGCACCAAGAGCCCCAAGGTCCACAGCCTCGTGTGCCAGTGGCTGGCACTCAGGCTGACCAACAAGTTTCTTAGGGTTCATACAGGCAGACTGGGAGCAGAGGATGTACATAGGGGTAGCTAGAAATAGGAGATTATAAGAATATAGACTCCATAAATCAGATGTTGTGTTCTCTGAGATGAGTGTAATGACCAGCAATCTGCTTACAAGGGACAAGCTCCATCTGTACCCTTTTCTCTCTGTCTTCTTGTGCTTTCTCTTCCCTAATCCACTTTCATCAACCTTTGAACCTTGCACCAAATATCACATACCAAATCTTGTACATTCTCACAACTCCATTAAAATGCCCTATAACAAGTTTTATACAATCCCAAAATACTCTGATTGTTGGAACCCTGGCTGCAGGAACTCAAAGTCCTCTGACCCTCTGAGGCAATAACCTCATCTTATGCTGGTTTTGACTGGGTAGAGGTAGGTTTCTTCATAGTAGCTTATATGGGGCTGTACTTTGGTTTTGTGTTGATAAAACACAAAATCAGGGTTGATAATACAGAGAAGTTTTTGCTAATGCTGAGCAGTTTTTACATAATACCAAGGCCTTTTCTGCTTCTCACCCCACCCCACCAGCAAGCAGACTCAGGATGCATAAGAAGTTAGGAGGGGACAAAGCAGGGACAGCTGAACTCAATCAGCCAGAGGGACATCCCAGACCATGCGGCATCAAGCTCCACATATAAAGCTACATGAATAAGAAGGAAGGGAAGGAAGGGGGGGGCAAGGGGCAATTGGAGTAATAGGATTTGTCATCCCAAACAACGGTTATGCATGATGGGAGTCCTGCTTTCTTGGGGATGGCAGAACACTTGAGAGATGATAGGAAGTGGTGAATTAATTCCTTGTTTTGCTTTGCCTGTGTGTCCGTGGCTTTTGCTTTATCTATTAAACTGTCTTTATTTCGAGCCACAAATTTTCTCACTTTTACCCCTCTGATGTCCTTCCTGTGTTTCCGCAGCACAGGAAGGACATTGACCCGTTCAAGCAAGTCCAGAGGGGGGCCACCAAGATGAACAGTGGGATGAAGCACCTCTCCCTTGAGGAAAAGCTAAGACAATTGGGATTGTTAAGCCTAGAAGAGGTAACCTAAGACTTCAGGGTGACCTAATTGTGGCCTTCCAGCACCTGAAGGGAGCCTGTAAGAAAGGCAGAGAGGGACTTTTTACAAGAGCATGCAGAGATAGGACAAGAGGGAATGGCTTCAAACTGAAAGATAGTGGGGTTAGATTAGCTACTAGGAAGAAATTTTTGCTGTGAGGGTGGTGAGGTACTGGAACAGGTTGCCCAGACAAGTTGTGGATGCCCCATCCCTGGATGTCCACAAGGCCAGGTTAGATAGGGCTCTGAGCTACCTGGTCTAGTGGAAGGTGTCCCTGCCTATGGCAGGGGCGTTGGAACTAGATGAATTTTAAGGTCCCTTCCAACCCCAGCCATTATGATTCCGTGATTCTCTCCCCCATCCCACCGGGGGCTGAGTGAGCAAGCTGCTGCGTGGGGCTTGGTTGCTGTCTGGGGTAAAACCATGGCAGATCTCATGCCATCCTAGGAAGAGGTTTCTTTTGGTGGTTTTCACACCTTGGACTTTCACAACATTAGGCACAGGCATTGGCAGCACTTGGGTTACTGCTGCTACTACCATTCAGCGCTGCTGACAGTCCTCTGACTCTGCTGCACCTTTGTGTGCCCTCTGCTCAGTCCCTGCTCACCGCATCCAAGAGGTACCTGTGTAATGATCCTTTTCAGAAGTGATTCCATTTTGTTAACAAAATCATTAAATCACCTGAAATTCATTTCAGATTGTATGATCTGTTGTCATGTGATAAAACATAAACTAAAACATAAACAACATTCATGTTTTGGTGAAAAGTATTTTAGAAAATTTCATAAGAATACGTTAGCATGATTAATCTAGGTCAACAATGGCACGTGTTTACACTGGCTGGATTATGCACAGTAGGGATAATGTAAATACAGTCAATGTAAATACATTCAATGTAAATACAGTCCTAAAGACACGTGAACTCCCCATCCAAGGGAATCAGTGAAGTCATCAGCACTGGGCAACGGCATAGCAAAGGCAGTGCCAGATACCTGCTATAAACAGGGTTGATTTTATTAATAAGCTAGTTCTCAACAGAACTGTTTTCATGTACAGAAGCTATTTTAATAGGCAAGCATCGTGGACTTTCATCATATGCTATTCATAACAGAGACTTGGCACTTTTCACCAACATATTTACTATGATGATATCACAAATAAATGGACTAAAATAGAAAGCAAAAAACTAATAAAGTCTAAAATTTACTCAAAATATAGGCCGTTATTTTAATGGTCAGGATTTCATCTTCAATGCTTAATTAGGGAGAAAACCTAGTCTAATAAACAATTCAGTGCTATGTTGAGGATCTAATTTGGTATGCAGCAGCAGCTGAGAGAAGGATTTCAGTGATAAGAGCTGCAACATGCAGACAGAATTGAGAATTCTGCAGCATGAAGTCTGCCAAAGCCTTCCACCCTTTTTTTAATTCTAAGGTTTTGGGTTCTATCAGATTTGTATCTATTTAGAATTATTTTCACACTAAGAATAAAAGAGAAGATGATAAGAGTCAATTTCCAGGAAGTTTTCCATATTTTTTAAATTGAAAAATAAATTCCATTCCAAAAGGTAGCGCAGTGAATCTCAGCAGAAAACAGTAACAGTAGCAATGAACGTGTTAACAATTTGTGAAGTTTATTTGAAAGTTTCAGGTCCTAAAATAGAAATAATGTATTTCCTAATATTCTCACCGAGATAACTGGAATTTCAAGGAACAGCTGAGGAATGTTAATGATCAATACAAGAGATTAACTTCAACAGTTCAAAATTTGGGAGCAGTACCAAATATACCCCTTTTAGAGACAACTTTGTGTCTGTGACCTGGATTATTAAAATGTTATTTTTGGCACCCTAGTTCTCTCTTACTTTTCACTTACAAGAGGTCTAGTGCCACACAAAATTGACATTTCAAATACTATAGCAGCAGTTTATTTCCTAAACAATTACATGGTTCACTGATTTCCTCAAAGAAATAACAAGCAAACAAAAATAATCATATGGCACAAGACAGAGATCTATAAATTTTGGTGAGAAATTCAATCTTGTTATCAAACCTCTCGACAAGTATTGGCACCTGAGCATCCTATAAAGCATCTGTTCCTGCTCTTCTAATTCCCTTAAGCAGAAGTCACCTATAAGCATCTGTATAAACCTGAAAATCCCAAACTAGTACACCATTATCCTTCCCGAATATACCTAGGTATTAGCAATGCTGCTGTTAGATATTAGATTAACTAATGGATATTACAGACTACCATTCTGGTTCTCTCTTCCTTAATCCTGTTCTTTTGACAAAAAAGAGTGTAATTACTTGTGCTTTTCACTGCTGTTTATGCAGTTTAGTTATATATAAAGAGGAAGTTGATATAAAACAGTTGATTCTACTCCACGCTTTGAACAATATTACATTTCAAGATTGGAAAAGAATGTGGACATTTCAAATCCCACAGATGTCTTATTCAATTCTTTTGGTTTATATTTACTTTTAATGAGGATTTGTAAGACCTTGACATTACTTTTAAAGTAGGTGCAGTATCCACACATATTCTACTCAATTTACTGTTGAACCCTAAAGAAAACCAGTTCTGAGTTCAAATAAAAAATGACAATTCCACCGAGCTTAACAGGATTGAAAGAATTTTATTTGAAAACAGAAATCATCAACTAGATTTTAACCAAATTTAAACTGGAAATATTGTTTAAATTACAGAAATTGTTTTCACTACGTCTAGACACATTACGGAGTTCTACCTCCACTTCCAAATTCCCTTAGTATTGATATAAGCCATTCAGAAATCCTTAATCCACAGGAAAAATAACAGTGTGCTATTTCTGAAATAAAAACAAAAAAAGTGTGAGAAAAAAAATAGATGATTGCTAATTGGACTACATCTTTTAGGCTTCTGTGAGAATGGTGCATAGACAGAGTTTCAGTTTTGAGCATAAGTAATGCTATTGATTCATATAGAAGTATTCATATTCTTAAGATTTAGTAAATATCTCCATAAATTGCTGAAAATTGAACAGCAAAGATCTTAAGTGGAGAAGCAGCATCCTCACTTCTAAGAAAGCAAAGTAGTCAGATGCATATAAAAAACCTGTTCTCTTTTTCATGTTTCTACACATTAACATAGAGAAAACAAACCTTAAGAATCCAAACAATCTTCTGAACACATATTGGTTTTTACTTAGCTGTTTTTTCATTCCCCCTAACAAATCTTCCAGGCACTTTTACTCAAAATACATACAAAAATACTCAGAAATATAAGTAATACTGATTTTAAAAAAATTAAAATACGTCAAATTCAGAAAAACAAGTGGGCACAAGTGGCTACAGAAAAAGAATTGAAATATTATGTATAACTCGAACAAATTCATCAGAGACCATCTCTAACTGAAGGGTAAGGAAAAGATCACATCTTAAATTGAAGATAGCTATTGGAAAAAGAGAAGCAGAGAGGGCTAAAGTGAAATCCTTTCATTCCACAGCTGAGTTGCTTGTGAGTCAGAGACTCTCTGCTGTTCCTAGCATAATCCTTTTTGTGCCTCAAGCTCCAGCAGGTCCCTGAGCCTTCACACGGCACTCTCCATTTACCCACATACGTATGTTCTGCAAGTGTTTGTACAGCAACACAATACCAGTATTAGCCCAATACAAAAACATCCAAGTAGAAAAGTGTTTAAATTTTGTATTAAATTAAATGTAATACAAGTAAATGTTTCAGTTCATAAAAAGTCTCTGTAATAACTGTTAATCATTGTGCATTAAGATAACATTTATCATAATAATATTCATTACAATGAATAAGCTGATTTGTTAATAATGCGGATGTCACATGCACTTCAACGGGATTCCTTTAGTCACCAACACCACAGCCGTTATTTTTAAGTGCTTCCAAAAACATTAATGCACAATGTTAATCTGAAATCCATACCTCTCTTATTTTCACAAAGCAACCGGTAAGGTTTGTTTAGGAAATTTCATGCCAAGCTTCAGAAGTGTGCACTCTAACCTTCTTCAACACATAATTCAAGATAAACACTTTCTTCATGACAGACGTTTCAGGAGATGAAGGAGTGGAACAAAGGCAGAGAGTGACATGAAGCACAAGTTCTGCACCATTAAGATGAATGGACAGATTAGCTGGAAAATCCATAATGACACGTTGTGCTGGCTGAAGCAGTTCTGTTTATGTAATTACAGCTTTGTTGCTTAAACGAAAGGAAGCTCTGAACAAGACCTTTACCTTAGCACCCCTGTATGAGCACCTCGCCAGTGCTTCGGTATCCCCATCCACCTAACATCTCATTAAAGGTTTTAAAGCATCACCTACCAGAGGACAAATGGTTCATTAGCTAAATTGTTATGGGCTAAATATCGACTTTATGCAAAATGTGCCAAGCAACATTCAGGTATAATGCCAGGAAGGGCAAAATAAAAGCCTACCAACATATCCACGTCTATCACTAAAAACAGATTGCAAGACGACATCTTTTGCTTGCCTTTAAAAAGAGCTCTATCCAGCCTTCTGAGATGCAAAAACTGGGAGTGCAAGTCTGTGTGTGCTTCAGTGTAAAAAGAAAGAGCAAAGCAACTTTTCACGCAATTAAGCCCGCTGCAGTCAAGCCTGCCTTCTCAATTCGTGTTTGCAACAACATCGAAGATCAAAATACAGAGGTGTGCCATGAATTAAAATCTGACCAAGGTTTTTCTTTCAGTAGTGACTTACCATGTCCTAACTGACACACATGGAGTTAATGGGTAATTATGAGAGGAAAATTATTCATGAGTGTGGCAAAACTGGCTCTCCTGGAATACTAGAATAAAGGAAAAGAAAAACAGCTTGAATTTGTGCATGAGTGCTCTGCATTTCTCACTAGGAAATCCACTGAAGGCTGCTCAGAAAAGCTGAAATATTTTTCTGAAGTTACGAATAGCCTAGTCTCATTTTGGCTGAGCACAGATTGCTGAAGGACTTCTGTGTGCAGACTAAAATGGAATCACTCACTCATTTTCCATGTTCTTCTTCTGAAAAGGTAAATAATACATTGACAGAGATCTTCTTAAGAAACAGAACACCTGTCCTCAACCTATTGGATATCTCTGTTTCTATTTCATGGCCACATAATTTCCTTACAGCAAAATTAGCAGTAGGTCATAATGAAAGGTACTATGTGCACAATATGTGCTGAAAATTATGGGAACGCAGGAGAAAATGCTTTAGAACAACATATATTGACTTTCTTATTCCTGCAGTTAAATGTGAAGTTTTCCCATTCTAGTCCTGAACTCCAGGAATCCGCAAAAGGTGAGTAATAGAACCAAAATAACCCAAATATTAGCATTATCGAGAAGTTGCAGTAATCAAGTTTGCTTCAAGAAGGCATTCCAGTGGCACAGTAAAACTTCTGAACATCATAGGCACAGTTCCTGTAGATTATATCATTGCAAAGGATATTAGGTCATCAAGAGACAACAGTTGCAGACACTCATGCCCAGGGTTGATGTGCAAGCTTTTTAAGAGATAAGTGAGTACATCAGAGTTCCATGAGTAATTCTTCTGTACAACATGGGGAATCCAACACTCAGTCGTATCACAGACCAGAATATAAATACAAAAGTTTTTCAAACTCCAAATCTCCTAAAAAAATTATCAGGAACTCCTGCAGAGTCTAAGTAGCACCAAAGCTCTCCAAGTGTTTTTCTTTGGGTCTGAAGAGGCTGCAGGTGTCCAAAAGTCAATATTTGTGAAAACAACTTTTTTGGTCCACGGTAGTCAGTGCTTCAGTTGATCCTGACCCCTTTCCATTCTGGAAACTAGGCAGAGCAGCACCCCAATTACCCTTATTGTAACTATGCTCTCTACTTAACTAAGCTATATCAACAAAATTAAGTTTCTTTCAAAATGCAGACATAGCAGCTTTCTTTTCAAAGCATAGCTGTCCCAGAAAAGTAGCACGGCTTCCAGATCTGGCCAACTTTCCTCTGAAAACCCAGTTTAGCAGGAAGTGGAAGACCTAGATCCAGTTTGCTTTTTAGCTGGAGGAGGTCCCAAATGTAACTTCTGCTTTCCGAGAAGCTACTTGAATTCAGACAGTTGGAGAGTTCGGGTATCACAAGGTAAAAAGCAAGCAAAAAAAGGTACCTTGCACTGAGTTGAGTGGTGAGGGAAGATTTAGGTCCTGATGCCTACCTTCCAGATTATTTTATTTTTCCTGTTTCATAGGAAGTTCAAAACCAGAGTCACAGCCCTATTACAGCTTTCAGTTTTCTTTTTCTTAAAAAATGTATTACAACACAGATTTAAACTCTTGTATCATACATCTTTTGAACATTTGTTAGGATTCTGGGCAGGGAAACTTTGGTTGCTATAAAATCTCTACAGTCAAAGAAGGTGACAAATATAGCTTGCAATGTGATTATACTGAAACAGTTTGTTCCAGTCATATGGGACTCTTAACTTGACATTCCAATTAAAAAAGAAGCGACAGAAAAAACATTTCAGACACATACTTTGGTATTAAAGTCAAGGAAGTACAAAATTTTCTTCTTCTAAGATGAAGCAATTGGAACAACTGACATTTCAGCTACAGCAGTTACTTATTTCCTATAATTTCATTTCTAGATAAAATTAGAAAAGAAAAAAAAACAAAAAAAAAAAACCCCAAACCAAACAAACCAAACAAACAAACTAAAAAACAAAAGAAACCCCACCAAAAACAAACCTTCCCAAATTAATGAAAACAATAACATTGCAATTCCTGAAGAGAGATTGATAAACCTCAGCTTTATGCGTACCAATATCAAATTACTTCTCACAGCAAAATTTTCCATAAGTCTCTTAATTTTTTTTTTCTGATAGGAAAATTTCTTTCACTTTGTTGGTCAGGGTCTTGAGAAACAGGTATTTGGCCTGGTGAACAGTGGTCTGTGTAGTCCAGTCTCTGACCTAATCATCTGGACAGCTTAACAAAGCAGGCTACTTTCTCACCATCAAAATGCATCCCACTGAAAGAGCTATTGATCCTTTGGGACTTGCCCAGAGCAGCAGTTGCTGTCCCAGTGTCAGATCCTGCAAAGGAAGGAATGCATTCCCGCTAATGGGAGCCTGCCAGTGCTGAGTTAGCATTTGCACTTGGACCAAAGCAGCTGGGGAAGGGAATCAGTCCTTCAAGAACAACGAAAAGTTGGCTAAGAGTTCTCCCAGTAAAGAACTGGCACAGGCGAAAAAATCCTCTCCCTATGCATAGCAAAGGAAATGACATATTAAAATGCCTATGTGAAATACAGATAAACTAAAAATCCTAGGAGCAGTACTGCTTTTAGTAGCTTGGCTAAATTATTTTGCTCTATTAACAATCAAAACTCAGTTAAAAAGCAAAAAGTAGGTATCAACTACTTAAAATCCATCTACTATTACAAATTTTGAGTTCTCTGACCTCATTTTGGTTGCTGCCAGGCAGGCCAGGCCAGAAACAACATGTGATTTCCTTTTCCCAGTTCAAAGGAATCTGAGTTAAATGTCTGTAAAAGGTGCAGCAGAATCTCATGCTTGAGTGTCTCGAACTTTAAGCAGTTTTAACAGCAGTTTAAATCTGCTGCTGTTACAAAAAAAAAAAAAAGTAGCTGTAAGGCATAAATTCAGTATTCTGTGAATCTGGACAAGTACACAACCATGCCAGGTTCTCTCGTGACAGCACGCCAGTTCCCAGGCTGCTTGTGCAGCAGACTGAGGAAAAGGCTGGCTCGTTAAACTTTCTTTTGGGTTATAAACAATCACGTGGGTACTCTAAATGATGCCATCAATTCATTTCTCTGTGTATTTATTTGCTTTTAATTAGGGGAGCCTCCCATATACCATTGCTATAAGAATTAGAAGAAAGAAATTATAGACCTAATTAGGGCTATGAAAGACAGCTATCCACTTTTTTTATCATTTTGTACTGATGTAAATGAATGCAAATGTTTCAGATTAAAGATAGCAGGCTTTCAAAGACACTGTAAATATTCATCTAAGGCATATGATGCTGAGCATTTACTTCCACTCTGGCCCACCCCCCAAATCTATAATTCCCATTCAAGAAGATCAAAGTTGATTAAAAGTTTTGAACAAGTTGTTTTCACCATCTTTTGTCTCAATAAAGAACTGTAGCCACAGCAGCATCTATGTTCAGTTGTGCTTCTGAGAGTCAATGCCCATTACTTGCTGAATTTAGCTACAAAAGAACTTTTTCTGTCTCACCTATCCGATACCACTGGACCACATATGGTTGGGCTTTTTGTCCTATCTTTCACAGTCGCCCCCTTAAAGAACCAAATTGTGAGAATGCTACTAAGGACATGTGGTTTAACCATCTACTGTAGCTACCACTGACCTCTTTACCTTGGCTTTCCTTTATTATCAGAAGCACAGTACCACCAAATGGCTGGAAAAATCAAGCAGAAGACTGCCAGCAGGTAGACAGTGCCATCAAACACCTGTTTATACCGTACCATAGAACACAGCTTAGCGTAAATCACACTTAGAGCCTGTTTAAAATTTCTGGGTTTTTTTAAGAAACTGTTCCCTACATGTCTGGATGAGGCCCTCCAAAATGCCTTAAAAATCTAATAAGGAGCCAGGAATTCTTGTGGTTTCATTTCAGTTCTGCTACTGAGTTGTTGTGTGGTCTTGGAAAAAGCACTTATCCTTTCTCTGGATTTTGTTTCTCGCATGTGGTGATATTAATATGCAGTAGAAACTAAGGCCATATCATCTGTGAAGCTGAGAAAACAAGTTGACATACACAGTAAAAAAACCCACCCAAACCTTCAACTTTATTCATGCCAGATTAAATGCCATTTTAAGCTCTGAGATTATTGCTTATTGGCAGATGAAAACATTATTGTGAAAAACATAGGACACAAGTGCAAAACCTATATATGTTATCCACCTACGCACACTGTCTTACCAAGTAGTGGTAAGAATGACATGCACTTTCTTGCCTTTCCCATTCAGAAGTGTACACCACTACGATTTACTTGGAGATGGTGATGCATTGCAGGACAATGCTTCATTCGACCCTTGTTATCTTTTTCATATGCCGTTGTTAATCTTAATTTCCACTGCCTAGCCCCTCCCACTAAGTACCGTGTATAAGGAATAGCAGGTTATGTTTCATTATCATTATGCTCAGCATACTGAAGGAGTTACCCCCAGGTCCAGCAAAAATTTTCTGGCCCTATGAAGCCAACTTTGCAGCATTCACATGGAAAATACACATGCAAAAACTCTAATTCCGGAGCTCTGCATTTTACTGTAGATAGTACTAATTTAAATAACTAGTCCAAGCCATAGACCAGATTTTCAATAGTAATAAAACTCAGTACGGCATACTGACATTATGTCTGTGTCCCATTCTCAACTTTCAAAAACTGTGATGTGTTCTGGAGAGCCAGTAGAGTAAACAACTTAAAGATTTAAGGACAAGAAACATCATCTACATGCAGTATATTAATAGCTCCTGAGGCTGCCTTAAAGAGCATGAGTGACATCTTACAAGACCAAGGCTCAGTGGAATGGCTGCTGAATCTCACTGAAGTCTACCAGATGCTGCTGAGTAAAGGACTCTGGGGTCCTCTCTGAAAGACAGTTCCTGTCCAAATGAGAAGAGCCTTGCAGACCTTCTCTTAGGGAAAAACACTTTTTTGCCATACTGTCAAATAATTAGACTTCGAAAAATTTCCCACTTTGTTTCGGGGATGAAATGGAAGCATCTAAAGGGAACACAAGAAAGAGAAACAGCCTCAAACTATTGAGCAGCTGCACAGCTGGACACTCCAGTGTCAGCCCCAGATGTAACCACAGCCAAAGAGGCTCCTGAACGCTCCAGGAGGTGTCAGTTCTCCTCTATACAACATAAAACTTTCCAATTGACGATTTGTTTTGGGTTAGTTAAATAAGTTTTTTTGCAATAAAAAGTTTATACTGGATCCACTGAGAAATCTTTTGAGGCTCTGGAGGAAAGTCTCCTATTGGACCTTTCAAATAAGAGATCAGGCAGAAAGTTATGAAAATCTTGCAGGGAGTCACCACAGGATTTAGACACATATTACAAGTTATTTCCTAGGTACTCCACTAGAGCAAAACTGGCACACACGGTTTGATTTAAAGCATGCCCATTATACTGTGAGGAGTCTTGTTAACCTGCAAAAGTCAGGGATGGTCTCACAGCTCACTAGAACGTACAACAATACAAGCCCCAGGGAGAAAGCTTTTCTTTTTTTTTGTCTCCATTGTAAATTTCTTCATGCATCGATAACTAGCTGTTTTTATAGAAAATATGAAAAAGAATCATATATGATATGTCATAATTTACCTTAAGGTCCATGAAGCCTAGAACAGCAGTGTAACAAATTTTTAAGGTAGCAAGAATGATAAACAGTATTTCACACTGTCACTACTGAAGAGATCGATTTTATTCTGTCTAAAAAAACCTCCTTTGGTTCCCAGGAAAGCCATCTGGGCAAAGCTCATTTTATTATAATTTCCTAATGGAGAAAAACATTCACACCTAATTTTGGAGAAAATATAAAATTACAGGGTTTCATTACTACTTAGAGGATTTTGCAGCCATAGAAATATCTGCATTAAAGCATAACTATGAAAGAAAATGCTTTCTGATGCTTTTAGGGAAATTTGTCACCAGAATAAGTAATATACCCAAGAGAGTTCATTGAATCTATAACAATTCGTTCTCAAGAGAAAATGTGCCCTGTTTCCACTGATATTCATACTCATTATCTCTACATTGTGTAAAAGCATTCCATGATCAATCTTATCACTAGCTAATATTTTAATGATGCGAATATTGCAGTTTTAGTATAAATAAAGTATTTCCATACATTTAAATATTTAGATTTAAATTTTTGCAGAGTTGGGGGATGTGCACTTAGTCTGTTCCTTGCGCAGCTAAAACATCTGTTTGGGAAAGACACAGCAACCTAACACCTGCTATTCAAAGCAATGCCCTGGAATTTTCTCAGTCCTTATTGCAGCATAACAGAGAGTATATTTGATTTTGCCTGAGAGAAACAGACTGTAAGGTTCCAGCCCTTTATATATTACAAGTACTCTTCAAATACGAGCATCTTCCCTAAACTCATCTGTGAGATAGATAGATATAAATATCACTGTGCACCTGAGGCAGACACTGTGTCACTTGTTCCAAGGTCTTAGAGGATGAAAAAGAGTAGGAAAATTGAGACTCCACCTTTGGTAGTCCTCTTGTGAAAAAGCAAGTGGTTGTGGCCAATGCAAAGAGTAAAATAGAATATGAGGAATGCTTTATTTAATGCCAAAATTAGTGACATGCACGTATGTCATGAATCACCTGCACTGCTTTGAGATTTCGTGTTGATACAAAGTAGGAAAACCAAAAAAGGTTCTTTTGTAAAACTAGATGTGTACGCCTGGGTGCTTCTACTTTAAAAATGTTACTATGCACTGGTATTTATTGTTATTGCATCTTTCTGAGGAATAGAAGAACAATGCAATAGATTTAGAGGTGCTTTTGTTTGGGGATTTTTTTTCTTTTTACTCAGAAAAATATGCCTTTTATTTACAGAAGGATAAAAAAATGGAGATATCCATTTAAATTATAAGGGATACTTGTGATTACTGTTTGAATAACAGTTTAGGCACATTATTTTTCACATTTGATTTCTATTTACAGAAAAAGAGCTGTGATGTACAGAAAATGCAATACAGTCACCTGAGTGCCTCATGAATGCACCACGACTGGAAGGTTAAAGTTCGACGACAACTTGAAGAGGCTGTAACACATGATAAAAATTAATAAAGCCAAGTCTCTGACAAGGCCACTTTATTTTGAGTGACTGCTTTAGATAACAAAGGCTCATTTTACCACCCTTGAAAGTTTATAATGCAACTGAGCTTCTTCAGCATTAAATCTCTGGCTGGAGACACTCACTGGGATAACTTCTTTCTTTCAGAAACACCGCAAAGAAAGAGACAGTTACTTCTGCAGAACTAACCTAACACTACGCATCTGCCACCCTTCTGAGCTCGCCCCCCACTTTGTTCTGATGTTTCTGCACATTAGCTACCAGCACTCCTTTCCCCCAGTTTCCCAAAAGGACAAAGTTAAGTTTCATAAACAGCAAAGTGTGCTAATTCAAACAAAACATAGGACAGCAGTTCTTTTTAGGCAGTAAAGTCCCGTCTGCATATTTTAGGCGTTGCATAATCGTTACCTTTAGCTCATAAACTTCAAGGTCAATTCGAGGTCAAGAGTAGGTGTTTAGCACATGAAACTCAGAAATGCTGCTAGAAGAAGCATGCTTTATAAACCACAGTATTTTGTTCTCATTTGGGGCTTTTTTGTGTCTATTTTTTTTTCTTACTATCTGGTAGGTTTTCATCTGCCTTTATAAAATGTACACTTACACAGTGATTTCAAGCTAAAAGTATAACTGATATACTCGAAACGCAGACAAGCATATTGCTATACTCCAAATTCGACTATTTCCCTTCTAGCATCCTGTTACAAGTTTGTTTGCTGAAGAGCAAAACCTGGCCACTGAAACAAGGCAGTTTTTATTCAGAGCTGGTGTCAAGCATCTGAAGGAATTTATGCAAGTTAGAGAACTTCTGTTATACAGATTATTACAAATTGTCCATATTGAAAGCCATGATAAAGTTTACACTCAATTCAGTTAAATACAATTGAATTCAGTAGGTAACTGCTAGAATATCTTTTCTTCTTTTATGTCATGGATATTTTACTTTGCTTAGGACAGAAGTACACTGTATAATGTTAAGCATTATGGAAAATAATTAGAAGAATACTGTGACAGTGCAAAGGGGTTCACAAACTAAATAATTACTTAAATCTTTGCTGACCTGAACTTTTAAACAATGGTAGTTCAGAGTGGTGACTGTTCTGTGCACTCCCTCCTGCTTCCGTGCTCTTGATACACACCATACAACAAATAATGTCATCGATTTCCTTCAATTGCATTGCAAAGGACTACTTTGCACTCTGGGAATAAAAGCTTTTGCATCACTCAACAACAGAATCCAGCACTTACAACATATCTAAGGAGCACACAAGGGAAGGGAAAAGTCATGTACTTAGCGCTCTTTAATTCTTAGTGATATAATGAGAGTATATAAGAATTTATGGCTAAATAGCACATATATTTTTTCCCAGAAGAAAAGCCATTCATAACCTACTAATTTCTGTGGCACTCAGGAGTTATGAGATCCAAGTCCACTCATAAATGCGGTGTCCTGCTGAAAGTGGTTTGATAACCTTTCAATTAAAAATAGTTTAATGTCCTGCTGTGTTTTCATAACAAAGATCAAAATGCTAAACCACCAGAATTTTAAAAAAGCAAGCTTTAATGATGGTGCATAAAATTAGTTATTTATTCTTTAAAAGGGGATCATTTAATGTTAATTAAGCTTTTTTTTTTCATCATTTGATTACACAAAGATTTCGGTTGCAACACAATAGTGTATGAAGGTCAGTATGGCTACAGTTGAAACCCTATATCCTGTGACAAATCCAATAACCACCAGGGTATTTGGTTCATAGAAATAAAGCATTTATTAAAATATTTTGCTGATTCGCTAAGGTATATGGAGACATTTTGCTGAGCGCATAGCATGACATTCCCAGAAGGAGATATATTTTATAGCGATGTTGTCAACAAATTTGCTGATGGGATAAACTGTTGGCACTAACAAAGCAAAGGGTATATTGAACACGTTGTGAAGATTGGAGTGCTGAGACTAGGAAGGGTGGAGAGAAGTAGAAAGATGGAACTGTTTGTTCCTCCTCTGCTTCTGCTTATATAGAGAAAAAAAAGATGAAAGATATAATTTTTTTCATCATTTGGTGGACTAAACAGAAAATGTAAACATTCACAAATTGTAATATCTTCAGTTTTTTAAAAGAAGTAAGGCAATCAAGGAAATGTGTTACTACCGTATTCCAAAACTGAAACAGATGTGATTTGTGGTAGGAAGGTGAACATGTCCAAAGCAGCACACACTCCCCAGAACGTGCTGTGCCAGAGTGGCAGGACACACTCCCACTCTCCCACTCCCCTCCATCATCCAGTGCTGCTGCATGTTCCCCTCTTCAAAACTGCACTGTCAATAGAACTTCAAGATGTAAATTGTGAAATATATTTTTTAGTAGTGCAAATAATGTTTAAAACTCAGACTGAAACAGTAGGAATAAATACTGTATTAGAAGGGGAAAAAAAGAGTAATTTACAACTCCATGTAAAAGTTTGCTGTTGCAGTCCTAAGGAAGGCTTGTGGCTCCCTCTAGGGGTTGCTACTTGCCTCTTTACAAAACATATTTTTTAGCATACCCTGTAAAATATTTCTCTCTCTTATATCCTAGTAAGGGAGAAGAACTATATGATTCTGAAATAACTAGACATGCCAATAATACATTTTATAGTTTTGGGTAAGAGATGCTTTTTTTGCTCTTGTGTGGAAAAAGTAACAGCTATAATAAGCCCTATTTTTCTTTACCCTAAGTGTAAAAGTTCAACGTGCATTTTTTCTTAAATCTTCACAATCTCTTAGCTGTTTGTGAGAAAATATTTCAAACCAAAGCAATTATGTGCAAATCTTTATAATTAATAATCTCACAATAATCTCAGACAAACTCTGATGTTTACCATCACTAATTATTTTTTCTTCAAGTAAAATCATTAGTCATAATTATGCACATCATCACTTTCAGGTTTTGTTCTTACTATTATTCTAAGTGGTGTTAAAATACCATTATATACTTAATTTTTAAAAGTAAAATTATGGCCTATACTTGTGTTTGAAACCTATCAAACAGCATCAAATGAATCAATGACCTTGCTGTAAATTCTACTCTAAAGACTGTTATGTAGTTACATCTCAGCTGAAGTTTATACACTGCTAGCACACAAAGAATAAACTCCCCACTTCAAATTAAGCCCAACAGTAACATAAGAAAAAACAGCAAAGAAGAGAAGCAGTAAGATTGTTGTTTGTTACAAAACACTTCTGCTCTCTACACATAACGCTAAACAAGGTAACAAGGCCTAAAAGTCTATGTGCCTCTTCCCTGTACTGAGCTGGTCATCTATACCTTGCATCTAACAGAATGCAGGTCAGACAGGGTAACAATGCATCATTAAAAGAAACTCTGGAGATGCATTATTAGGACCTTTCAACAGTTACAGTCAGCTCTCGGAAATCTCAGCACTGGCTCACTTCCCTGAAGAGTGAGTGTGTGTGGATTGAGGCTGACCCATTTGTATGAATCCCTTGTACAGTCAATCAGTTGAGGGGCTCAGCAGGCTTTGCATCAGCAGATGGCTGGGAGGCTAGGAAGTACTTTCAGCAAAAGTTTAATACGAAACTAAGCAGAAGCAGCTTCAAACCCAAGCAAGCTAACACATGCAATAAGACTAAAAGCAACTCCAGCCATTGGTAATTCTGTCCAAATGCATTGCCCCAACGTCTGTAACTTGCTAAATTCGAATCTAATCAAAAGTCTGGAATCCTATCCAGGAAATGCAGCCTGACCTCTCAAACCATTGAACAAAACGAGTCACAAAGCAGCACGGTAACAACAAAGCCATTGCATGCATGCCCGCTGCACTTAGGGGGATTAGCGGGGGTCAGGCTCCCATGGCCGCACCTGCAAAGCTCAACACTATGACATTAGCTAATATCCTGCATAAATCATATTCCTTCTGTTTTAAAAGCAAATAAATAGCTGTGCATGTGTCCTTTGACCTTCATTGCTAGGAAACCTATGCAGTTTATCTTTATGGCAATAGATCATGCTCAGCTAACCAATGCTGGCAGGACATCTCTCTACTGTTTTAAGTAGAAATGGAATTCAAAGTGGCTATACCTATAAAGATTTTATTTTTTTTTAATCCTTAAGAAGTGGAAGGGACTTTAGGAAGTGCGAAATAAGGAAATTTTTGTAAATATGGTAGATCATATCTATGAACTATACAACTAGAACTACAGTAAGAAACGCCTCGTTAGACATTTATAGTATAATATGAAAAAAGTCCAAACCATAAGTTTGATTCAGGAAGCATATGAGCGTTTGATCTTATTTCATAATACAATCACAGACAATGAATTTTTGCCTGCCACAGCTTCTATACTCTACTTAACATTTCATTTAAATTCAGGCTCAGATCCCAGTTACAGGTTCAGTCTATAGGAAAGCACTAAAAAACCAGTTATTTATTCTTTAGCAGAAACTTTCAAATACCAAATATACAGACATGTTTCCATAATAAATAGTATTTTTAATAAATTATTAGAACTGTTACTAGAATTATTATTATTTACTGGACCTTAAAAATGGCAATAGTTTCTTACATAGCTTCTCTCCTTAGAGGGTATCATTAAGATGTTGAGAAATACTTAGTGTTAATGGAAGAAATATAGAACAAACACATCTTACGGAAATAATCTGTTTTTTTGAACTCTAATATTACAATAGATTCTGTAAATCAGAAAAAATAGTTGGTTGGGTGGAGTGGAGGGACAGGACTGATAGAGGGCGGGTTTTTTTCTTATTCACTAAACTACACAAAAAAATTTGGTGTATGCACACAAAATAACTACTCTGATATTTTTCTGTTATTTATATTGTAGTGTACTGTAGAGACATGATGTAGTGCCCTAGCTAACCGTAGAATTCTTCTATGACATCTGAGAGATTTTAAACAACTTCAGATATCTAAGCCATGAAGGAACCAGAAAAAAATCGATTAATTTTAATAAACAATTATATGGATGTGTAATAAACACACATGTTCTGATGAAAGTGTGTTTCTTACATAGCCAGAATATTTATGGCAAAATAATATTAATAATAGAAAATATGTAATACTTTATATTAAGTAGCAGAATGAAATTCTTTAATAATTAGAAATAAAACTAAAAGGCTGCTTTAAAATTTAATTCTAGTTTCTTTTCAAACTGAAAAAATCTCTATTTAGAAATAAATGTCATTTATCATTTCTACATAATGGTGCTGTAAAAATTAGATCTGGACTATGCTATATAATTACCTAAATGAAAGTGCATAAACTGCATGAAGTATCACCAAGGTTAACATAACATTATTATAATTAATTTTGAAACCAATGCATTTGACTGCCCATACTAACCAATGAGAATTCAGCTTTCTTATGAAAATAGAGCTGTGAAACAAGACTGAAATAAAGTATATTCAGGTTCCTTTTGTACATGGGATTTAATTTCACTTTGAAGTTCGGTAATCCACACTGTATTCCAGAACTATCAATGCTTCCTTGCACAATACTTTAGTTTAGAGGAGCAACAGACAGTGTATAGCTTATAGGAAAGGTCCAGATCCTCTTTGCAAGCAGGACAAAGGAGGAGAGCACAAACCTAAGCATGATACAGAATCCTGGGAGATTGGTATCAAGAGGTAAAATGACTTGTCTGAGATCAAATTGCACTGCAGCATTCTTGGGAATGCAAATGCAACTTTTGGATTTAAACACAAGGTCGTGTTTTTTCTATTTTATTAGATAAATAAACAGTATATGTAAAATGTGACCTTTCATTACATCACTACGTCACATTTTGCTCAGTCAAAATCAACTTAATGTCACAGGCTTTTTTCTTTCTACTTTTCCTTTTTTTCTCTAAATTAGATTGAAAGGAAAGACTTGATACAAAAATCTGCTTTAGCTCAATGAAAAGCACAAGAATAGATGATAACCTGAAAATCTCAAGCTAGCTTCAGGCATGAGTGAGTTTTAATCAGAATTTGGCAAGTGAAATGTATTTGCAGCAGTCTATATGAATCAGCTCAGACCGTGGTTTTACTGATAAAAATGAAAAATTAAGAGAGCAATAGACATGCAAAAGGTTTTTTAAGGCAAAAGTAGTGGGATTGAGTACTGCATTTTTCCCAATATTCTTATTTGAAGATAAATCTGACAGAATTCCCTCACCTCAGCTTTATAGAAAGATTTGAAAGTAAAAGGGAAAAAAGCCCCACAGATAAAGAAAACAAACCAAACAAACCTAACGAACAACCAAAAACCAAAACATAAAACAAACAAACACCACCGCTATTTCTGGCAGGAGTTTCTTGTTTATAACTTAGTTTGCTAAATCCATTCTCATATAAGCTAAATTTAGGTAACTAATAAACTAACGCAGAAGATGAACAGAAAATCTGAGATGACTTCTCATCTCATAAGTACAAATCAATTTTAATTCAGTACTGTTTACGTATACAGTTTATATGAGCTCACTTGGTTCAAGACTGTTTTTGATGGATATGGCCTTCTGTTTGTTCAGCTGTAGAAAAGATGAATGCAATCCAGGTTGACAGTGAAAAAGAGTAAAGAAAACTTCATAAACTGAAGATTTCATAATTATGAGAACAGCTTAAGATATAAACTTGAAAGAAACAATTAAGGAGGATTACAACTCCTGAACTGAGATGTAAAGCCAATAAATAATCATCAATATAACAAGAGAACAGAAGGAAGTAAAAAAAAACAACAAAAACCAAACCAAAAATCTACCAGAAAAAAAATCTACAGATTGTGTACTGCTTTTTTTTTATCTTCAGAATTTAATTAGCTCAAAAAGAATATTTCCATCCCTCTCCACAACACACACATCTGTGCATTGTAATAAATGTGTATTTGGCAAACAGGATGATAAGTTTAAACTTTAATAAACAATAACTCCAATGTATTTCACAATTTTTCTAAATAGTAGAGAAACTCATTGAGACTGCTTTGAGAAAAGTGTATCTTTTTCCTGGTCTATCACACAGAGGTACTTAAATAAAGTCTCATGTATTTCAGTTACACACCTCCATCATGTAACCACTCTGACTAGTCAGGACCTGCTGTTTCCTCCCCAGTTCCCAAAGGTTCTGCAACACTACCAGGGACCTGAACCTGAAGAAGAGATAAGGGATCTGCAAGCTGGGGTTTGTTCTGACCATGTTCTTGGTGCTTTATTTGAAAATACTCAATCGAACAACTAAGGCCAGCAGAGGGACCCATAAGGCAGAAACAGCCATGCAGCTCTGCAATGGCAAGAAATTTCAGAGTAGTTTTGGGATGGTTGTAGAGAGTTTTGTACTGTGTACCCCCTTCCCAAGGGCTTCCCACAGACTGTGCAGATCCTTAAGTGCACTGTCCAGCACAGAATGCTCCTTGTGCCATTCTTCTGAAGAGGGTTGTTTTTATTCCATTCTTCTCCCTCGCTGCTGCCATTCCTGTTTAACCAGCCAGCCTAGGAAGCAGGGCAACCAAGAATGGCTGGAAGGTCAGTTTGCCCTGACAGTTTTGGCAGCAGGACGAAGGACCTGTGCCTCCACAGGCTGTTTGGTAAGAGACAAGAGGTCAGTCAGTTGGTCACTTCCTCTGAACTGGGTCAATTCAAACAGCTTTTGAAAGAATAAAAAAATTTAACTAGTTTTCTCTCCATTGATCACCTTTGTGTTTCTTATCCAGAGGTCAATGCAGGAGAGCAGCTGGAAAACATCAGTCTCACATAGAATCATAGGATATCCTGAGTTGGAAGGGACCCACAAGGATCACTGAAGTCCAACTCCTGGCCCTACACAGGGCCATCCCCACGAATGACACTATGTGCCTGAGCACATTGTCCAAATGCTTCTTGAACTCTTGTAGTCCTGGTCCTGTGACCACTTCCCTGGGAAGCCTGTTCCCGTGTTTAACCATCCTTTGGGTGAAAACCTTTTTTAATATCCAGCCCTAAACTTTCCCTGACACAATTTCAGGCCATTCCTTGGGTCCTGTTGCTGGTCACCAGACAGAAAAGATGAGTGCCTGCCCCTCCTCTTCCCCTCATGAGCAAGTTGTAGACAGTGGCCTTCTCCTGATGCTTTCACAGTAACATCATAGGAAACAAGAAGGCAAAAACACAGTAGAAAGACTTAGTGAACCTGTCAAGCCAAAGCAATGACTGATCAGATCAAGCCATTAAAACATTATAAGCAAGAAGAAGCCCTACCTTAATATTCCTTTACTTCATGATAACAAGGGGCAATGATCTGCAGTTCTAGCTACACTATTAGACCTGCCAACTCACTATGTCAAATTCAGAGCAAGGCATTAGATAACATTTGCTGCATCAGTTCCTAGCTTGCACCACTAAATGTCATTATGTGACATAATTTTTCAATCTGTGTCAATACTAACTGACAACCACACCTGCACTGCAATTTACCTGGACACTGGAATTCAACCAAATAGCCATGCACAAAGTGCTTCAAATAGAGGTTCCAAATGCTGGGGTACCTGGAAGTTAATTCAAAGTATTGCATTTGCAGGCCATGCTAGAGAAAACTCTGCAATTTTATGCAAAAGAGAGAGAAATGACAAAGAGAGGGCAGTAATGGCATACAGGCTAATTTGTGATTTTAACCTGTTGTAAATGACTTGTAATTTGCACTCACCTTTTTACTGCCACAATCATGACTGGATCTATGGTATGGTCCTTAAATAATGTATATCTTGATTTCTTTTTAAGCAACACTGCCAGTTTGGAAATGAATTTGTGGGTTTTTTTAATATCGGGGTGGCTGCACTAAATCACCATAGTGATCCCTAATATCCATCAGAATATTATATATGACTAATAACCATCAGAAGCTTCTCATACTAATGCCATTGTGAGTTCTAACAACTAACCACTTCTGACCAGATCCTTGCTCAATGTAAATCAGATAGAGCAAATTTAGATGAGGTATGTGCCATGTGTCTTTGACATAAAACTAAAGAAAGTTCCAGACATCTGCCTCAACAGGATTTTGTTCAAAAAACACTCCTACATACATAGTTATAAATATACAGAAGGTTGTATATATTTATTCTAGAAACATATATTTGATAAAGATGACCTTCTCTGCAGATTGAATTGGAAAAGTTTGTTGGTAAGAACAAGAACCATGGAAATGAAGAAGAGTGCAGACAGTATTTTGTTTGATCGCAGCTTATGTTCAAAGAAAAGACTACAGCAATGCAAACAAATTGGAGGAACCTAGCTGTTTGCTTTTTTTTTTCATTTGGATATTTAATAAAATGCAGAATTTTGCCATCAGTATGTAAAGCAATTTAACTATCTGTGGCTGTACTTACACCACTAACATCAACTGCCCACATACATATGGCATGGAAATACTGTACAGCCTTTAGTTCCTCGAACACATGGGACTGAACTGTCTGAGCTTTCCCTCACTACAAAAGGGAAAGAAACCTGTCCATATATGGGGTCGGTTTCAGCCAGGAGATGGCAGTAGTAGGCAGAATGATTGTAGTGGTTCCCTCATTTATTTTAAGTATATGCTCTTATGGTCCTAAGGTCTACATTAACAAAAATATAAAAAAGACTGGGAATGGAGAGAAGGTAAAAAACATTTTTAAAGGTCACAATATTTACAGTTACACTGACATAGTACGTTTGTAGTTTCTGTTACTCACTGTTAATGTAACACTATGAATGGCAATTAATATTAACACAAGAGATGATACACTTACAGTTCCTATGGCAATTCATGACTACTAGATAGCAAGTGTGGCTGACATTCTAGCAGTTGCCTTCATGCCATTTAATGCACAAAGATTTTTTTTTATTATTTTTATTTCAAATAACAGTACAGTCTCTCCCTTTTATCCCTCCTTCATTTCTTCTTTGTTGATAGATCCCGCTGAAGTCTATCATAGAACTCTTCAGACTCGTTAAACAGTTCTGGGACTCCTCAAGGGGCTGTGCAATCTCTCCTCTCAAGTAAGTACTGTAAAACTATTCATCTGGCAGTGTCACCACCACAGCTTGACCATGGTGGAGGTGGCAAAGGGAACCAGTCTATAATGAAAACTCGCTACCTGAAGAAGCTTCTCACCAGTAAAACGTTTCTGTCCAATGCTACTTACACTATTTTCTCAGACTTGTGGCTGCATCTGACCCATTTTATTTTGGAGGAAAATCAGGCATAACTATTAAATGTAAATAAAATGCAAATATTCAGTGTATATTAAATGACAATTCAAAAAAGAAGGGAGGAAAAATAAAAAAATTGTTGCATACAAACATATTACAATTAATTCTAAAACAGTAATGACAGCATCAAAAAGCAGGCAGAGGAGTAAGCAAGTGAAAAACTTCGGGCACTAATAACACACCTTCCTTAGAAGAAGCTATGACGTGGATGGAGTCTATTAGAAAGTATTTTTGAGATACTAGGAGAAAAAAAGCCCATATTAAGGTATTTGTCATAGATCTGTTGAAACAAATTACAAGCAGAGGAAAATGAAAAAGTGGATGGCACTTGACCATTGGGATAGCAGAGTAGTCTTTCAAGGGGGGTAATTTTTTGTTTTGTTTTATTTAACATATGAAATCTTGAGTAATACTTATACATACATTGAAAAATGCCTAAACATAGGAAAAGAGAGAAACAAAGCTGAGAAAGTTTCTCCAGTAAATATTTTCCAAAAATTAAAGGAAGACATCAGTCACTATGACCATCATATCTTTGCTTTTTTTCTCAAAATAGTACCCAACATTGTGGCAGTGCACTGTGACCCCTTGTCTTACCGCTGGCCCAAGCAGCCAGAGCACTGCTGGCAAAACCTACCACAGGTTCTCTGGGGCCAGGGAGGGGAACCTAAAATGTGTAATGTACCAACCAGAGGGCATAAGGCCTGAAAGTACCTCTCTCCTCTAAAAGTCAAAAGAGATTAAACTACTAAATAAATAAACAAAAAATACCTTGGAACTGGCAGCAATAGTTTTCGGTGACCTGATATTAAAGCTGGGGAACTAATTTTCTTTTCAGCAACTTGTTAACAGAGATAAGATTTTTCAAACGTAAATATGCTGAAACATGCAGTCTCATAAAGAACAGGCATTTTCTTAATTTATTACTACCATATTACGACTTTATTTTGCAAAAGGATTTAAAGGTTACAGAAAAGAGTTTTCACAAAATCTCAGGACTTCTTTCTTCCTTTTTCATACATAAAGCGCTTTTAAACAAAGCAAGATGAGACATGCTAAGAATTTATCTCCACAGTAGTCAATTCAGAGGGAATCAAAATTTCAATAGGATATGAAAAGCTACTTAAAGTGTTTGTGAATTTTCTCAGAGGGGAGAAAAAAGACAGTTGTTTAGTTTACCACATAAGAAAAAGAAACTGTATCCTTGATTACAGTGTACTGTGGGCTTACAGCTAAGTAGGAGATATCCTAGTTAGTAAACATGATTTCACCATTCTTAAGATGCTTATGAAATGCCATCACCAAAATACTTGACTTAGTCAATCAGAATAACCGAAGTGACACATACGACTCATGCTGTCAGAAGGACTAATCCAAAAACCCAGCACTTTAAAAATTTAAAATCAAAGCATCCTACTAGGATGGATATTTCATAGCATCACAGAATCATTTATTTTGGAAAAGACCTCTAAGATCATCCAGTCCAGAGGTTAAACCAGTAATGCCAAGTCCACCACTAAACTATGTCCTTAAGTGACACATCTACACGTATTTTAATTAGCTCCAGGGATGACGACTCCATCACTTCCCTGGGCAAATTATTCCAATGCCTGACCACCCTTTCAGTGAAGTAATTTTCCCCAATATCCAATCTAAACTTCCCCTGCTGCAACTTGAGGCCATTTCCTCTCATCCTGTCACTGGTTACTCAGGAGAAGAGGCCGAGCCCCACCTGGCTAAAAACTCCTTTCAGGTAGTTGCAGAGAGTAATAAGGTCACCCTTGAGCCTTCTTTTCTCCAGACTAAACTCCCTCAGCTCCCTCAGCCATTACTCCTAAGACTTGTGCTCCAGACTCTTCACCAGCCTTTCTCTGGACTCGCTCCAACACCTCAATGTCCTTCTCACAGTGAGGGGCCCAGAACTGGACAGAGCACTCGAGGTGCAGCCTCACCAGTGTCAAGTACAGGGGGATGGTCACTGCCATGGTCCTGTTGGCCACACCATTTCTGATTTAAGCCAGGATGAGATTGGCCTTCTTGGCCAATAAGTCTCACCTTTAAATCATCTGTGTAGATGTTGCTATGAAGGAGGGGGGAAAAAAAAGAAAATCTCTTTTTATAATTTTGGAGATTTTAGGTGATAATGAGAAGCCTCAAAAATAATCTCAGTGCTCCAGATTTTTTTTTCAATATCATATCAATACTAATTTAAAGCACCATCTGTAGGTTTCTTTCCATTATTTGGCAATTTTGCTGAAGACCGAAGATGCATTAATTACCAATTAGTCATCTACACGACTATGTCCAACATAATGTAATGCTTTAACACTGTCAGTGGTGAGATATTTGGGATAGAATGCTAATTTCTCAGACTAAACCAACATACTCTAAAAAGGAATCAAGAGGCAGAACTTCTTTGACATTCAAAATGAGAGCTTGACATACCATAGGAGAAAAAAAATCAAAGAAAATAAGGATGTGAAAGAGAAAGGTAATCAACATATGCAGGTGAGTGTAGAAATGTGAAGAATTTCTCCTTAAAAGCTATTACACCCAAAAGGAATAGTCCAGTTGTGTGACCAGAGCATTTAGGCAGAATGAGAAAAGCTAGGCAACTTTTGTATAACTAAAACCCATAGAATGCCTGAAATAAGAAGTAATGTAAATAACACAACTTTAATTTCTCTCAGATAATGCATGTGTTGCCACATGGAAATGTAACTGGCACTCAAGTGCAGTTTGCACAGTTTGCAAACCTATATCAGTATGTCCTCGCTGCCGAGCAGTCATTTCCAAGTGGACTGTGATACAGAGAGTGCCGCTCCTCTAACATAGTGTTTAGCTCACACCTCTTCATCTACAGGTCACTGTATGCATACAAAATGTAAGCAAGAATTTTAGGCTCATTATAAGTGAAGCTTGTCTATGACCACACAGCAATCAGCAAAGGTTCATCAGTGCCTTTATATGTGCAATGCACACACATTTAAGTGCTAATATAATCTAAAAGACTTTTCATATGACAGAACACCAGTGTCTACTCTGGCATCTACGAAAGCTTTAAAAAAAATGCTAAAAAGCATCATCAGACGCAAAAGTTTCTGAGTACTTCAGGGTCAAGCCAGGAGAATCAACTACTTTCTGAAAGATAGATTGTTTCATTCAAAGCAGTTAATTCCTTAAGTGAATGTTTCAAAAGACCTGCTTGGAGTGAGCGAAACACCCTTTTAAACTTGTAGGTGCATTCTTCATGGTAAATAATAATTCATTTGCAAGTATAAATGGCAGTCTGCACAAAATATGTGCCCTCCATATCTACACTTTGCATATACAGTACATTTTACTGCTAAATGCCAATTTTTCAAATCTTGGCCTGTAACATTTCTCAGAGTGTAACAGCATACTTCAGCATCACTTGTATTCTTGATGCACAAAATCTGTGCATTGCCCGTTGTAGTTAGTCTGCACTCAGCAGGCTTCATTGTTAGAAAATAGCTCACAGAAGAGATGGAGCTCCGTTTATTTTGAGCTGTGGAATTTAAGCTATAATTGCCTAATTAGATTTCAAAGCCCACTGACAAACACGATCTAACTCTATTTGAATATATTCTGATACAAGCAATGAAGTGACCCCTACAAGATGTGGGAGCCTCATTAATGATGAACAATTAGGAAATATAAAACTATAAAAGTCTTAATAAATATGGAGTGAGCATTATGGTCAACTACAACAGCTGTTGTGATTTTAGGAGTTATGACAGATTTATGCCTTGGTATATGCTATAGTACATTTCCTACACACTCAGAAGCAACTCCTAGCATACAAACCAGATTTTTTTAATTGAATTTAAAAAACGGCACAAAAATATAACCCTTCCATTCCTTTTTGAAACAAAATCTTCAAAATCAAAAGCCTTTGATTTCCCATATGTATTGTAGCTCCTCTCTCCAATTTCACTTTACACTTTGGAAAACACAAGTAAATTCAAGGACTAACTCAGTAAAGGAAATTAGTGCTGTAACAGCTAAATTTTGTGTAGTAAACAGACTCAAATGCAAAATACAATGTTAAGTACCTCTGCTCCCACTATAGGGCATTCCAGTTCCTGGAAAAACTAGTCACCTCAGAGAACAAACCACAAAACTGGTGCAGGGAGCAAGAAACATCCTAAAAGTAGCTAAGAGGAATTCAAGACAGATTGACACTACCTGGATCACTTGACTCAGTTCTTCACAATTAAAAAGATTGATTTAACAGAAGCTTATTTCCAGATAGGTACACACCAAAACTGATGCCAGCCCTTCAAAATGCCAAAAGCCAAAAATAAATCTAATTTCTACATTTTTCCGGAATTTTCCTCAGAATATTTAGAACAAGTGCCAGAGTTTTCACAGGATAGACCCACAAACCTCAAAACCAGCAGTACACTGCAAAGAAACTAGTGGAAGAAAGAGACAAAGGGAGAGGGAGGGCAAGAAACAGAGAGGAGGAGAGAAAAAAGAAACAAAGGAGTTGCAATAGCCTTGCAGAAATTTTATTAGGTGAAATAAAAGGATCTGGTGATCCTTGCAGATGAACAAGAGTCTACGCTGTAAAGGAAGGAAAAAGAACCACATTAGTTCCTGTCAACATGACTCAGAGGAAAATTCCTTCCTATCCCAAAATCAAACCATTAGTCTATTCTGACTGTGCATGCATGACATGCCATTCAGCCAAGTCTCTTCAGATCCTGGCCTTTCCTCCCCTCCCTGGCTTTGGCAAAGCACCTCAGTGTATCTGCTTCCACAGGTCTCAAACCACCATCACGTTTCTGGACCTCACAGGATTTACCTCATCTGTTCCCATCTAGCCCAGCACAAAGCCTTGGCCTAACCAGATGTGAAGCTATGCTGCAGTTTCTGACTTACCCTGCAATGCCACTGGCAGTGCACTGACTGAGGCCAGGGCAAGGAAGGGGAGTTGGGACAAGGGATGTGAAGAGGTAATAACCCTGGGAGAAAAAGGTGTGCAAAGAAGAGGGGGGGCGGGGGGGGGAGTGACAGGTTGGGGGAAGTACAGAGAATGAAATGCCAGCAACAAAACTGCACTTCAAGGAGACATCCAGTTTCACCTACAGAACTTTCACACAGAGAAGGAATGGCAGCAGAAGGGAAAGGACTTTATATCACTCTTTGAACCATGGACACTTACAGTTCACCCTTTGTCTCTCTTCCTCTCCTTTGTTTTTAACTGCAAGGAAGGTAGAAAAGCTGCCTGCAGCCTAGCAGAGAGGAAAAAAATCTTTCCAATTACACTGGCCTGAAGACAATTATTTTTTCCTTACTTTCAGCTCCTACTTGAAAAACTAAGACACAACTCAACTCACTACATTTGTTCTGAAGATGAGAAGAATATTCTTGTCCCCTGCTGCTATGGAATTTAATACAACAGCTTATAAGCAGGTGCAGCTCCACACATCTCATTCAAAAACACATACTGACATTACTGTCCTATATGAAAGGACACCATGGCTGCCCTTTCTATAGCATAGCTTCCCACAGCTTTCTTTCAATGAAATATCTTCTGAGAGAGGAAAAAAGCAATATTGTGAGAGCAACTGTCACTTACTACTTGCATTTACCACTATTGCAGCGTTGGTTTACAGAAGCAAATGGAAAAGTGATGTCTGTGCTCTACTATACGATTTCCAGCAGGACTGTCCTGTTCTCCAGCATCTAAGAGATGCTGATGAAACTCAGAATAGGAAAAGCTCAATACCCCATAAAATGGTAAACAATGCTGGAGACAAGAATAAGACAGTTTCAAATACAGAGAGGATATGAAATAACATATTAGAATGATATTCTTTTGCTTTTTAATCTCGTTCCTACTGAGAGCCTTTACAGACTATTTATAGTTATGATACAGTGTGTTTGGTGTGTCAATGTGCTCTACAATAATTCTACTAAAAATTCAATTACTAAAAACCCTTTTTGCCATTAGACTGTTAACATCTGAGATTGATAACAAAAGCACAGGGTAATTAGGTGGGGATATTTAAACCAAATGGAATTCACGCATTTATTACACACTTGGTCGCTCATCTAAAATTAGGTATCTAATCTGAATATGAATTATGAGAAATAACAATGATGGGGAAAAAAAACAATTAAAAAACAATACAGAGATAAATGCAATGAGTTTTTCTCTTTTTAGCCATAAGTGCCATTTCTCTTCCTTATTATAAAGCCTAATGTGATTTCCTCTTTGGTTTATGACTGCAGGCTGGCAGCAAAGTACATTGTTAATTGATCAGCAGAAAACACTTCATTTCTTTTACTTTATGTTTAGGCTTTGATCTTAATTTCTCTTGTGATTTCTGCCAGGATTGTTTGTCATACTTAAAAAAAAATCCATGAACCACAGAGGACATGCTAAGCTTATATCTAGGCATTTGCTTATGAATAATCTTCCTTTAGTCTAATTTACATAATTTTATTGTTTAGTGGATTCTTCCCATGCAGATATATTACTGCCAGTGCAACTGTACTTAAAGTGGTGTCAACTGAGTATGCTTCTGAGAGTTATAGTTCACATATAAAAATCTGCTCTGAGATAAAATATCGCATATACCACAACACAATGCCTCAGAGGAAATTCAGTTATTCATATATTATCTATAGGAATGCAAAATACAAATAGAAATTGGAGATTTTTAGAACATTTCTTAGAGTTTAAGAATCTCTAGATTTGTTTTGTTTATTTTTGGGGCAGTAATGCATACAGAATTCTACCCTTGAGTCTAGGGTGCTTAAGAATTAAAAACTAAAACTGATAACTAATTTTATGTTTATAAAAGTTAGTTTTCGGTGACTCAATGTACTGGAAGTAGCCTTTTTTTTTAAGATTTTTTTTAAAGATTGAGCTATTTTATAGGGGTTTGTCCATTAAAAAAAAAAATGGCTAATTTTCAGGGCTGCTAGCATAGTGATCACACATTAATGAGGTTATAAAATCTAAAATATTATCAGTGTCACAGAAATACTTTCTGACCTCATTGCCCAACACTGTACCTGAGCAAGGACCAACTGATTGCTTAGCTGTTATTATATGCTACCCCTTTCTGAATTATCTTCATGCTTCACAGTCTTTAAAAGTTTCTTCAATACCAGGGAAACCGAGACTCAATATACAGGGCAACTAACTCCTGCTGATTGAAATGCCAAACCTCTTTTATGGCCTGGTTTAAGTGATTTGGGCCTCTTAATTCTCGATCAGAGCCCAGAGGCCTTCTGCACTCTGAGCAGCTGTTCCACATTGATCCTAGGCTAGGGCAGCCACTGAAAGGAGTGGGCATTAATGAAGTGGAATGATGTCCAGAAAGATTCCTTAAGAACCAGGAATCCAACCTACCTCACCTCCTTCCAACTTCTAAGCAAGGCTTCCAGATTCACTACGACTTCACAAGACTGGACAACTGCATTACCAAAACTGGCATCGAGCCCAGCCAGCCAGACCACAGGAGAGGGCAACAAGCTCAGGGCCCTGATGTTTTCTGTCACTGAGAAAGACTAAATAAAATGCTTACTCCCCCTTCAATCTTGAGGGTGCAAAGTTAGTTTTTTTCTGTAGTTTTCATAGGCTTTGATCTAGCTCCGTATCTAAGGCGAAGTGGAAAGTCAGTATGCTTTAATTACTAGTTTTGTTGCACATATAGGGAAAAAGGGAAAACTAAAAGAAATGTAAATAATTCAGATACAACTGCAATTTGCACATTTAGAATGCATAATTAAAATTTTACAAAGATACAACTGTTTCCACTACAATCCTAGGCTACATTCATGCGGCACTACATTGGGCAGGCCTCCTTCTTGCCCCGCTCCTGAACTATGTCAGTGTATGTCAAGCCTGAGGTAACAACTCAGCTTCAAGACAGTATATTACTTAGATTCGGTACGCAAGTTTGTCAACTCTGACATTTTAAATACAACTCCCATATCCTTCGCAAATAGCCTTCTCACTAGCAACACCTTTGTAAAGAAATGTACGCTACACTCGAAGCCATAAAAAATACAGTAGGAAGTTATTTTTAAGAGTTTAGTGTACAAAACATAAGAAAGGAAGTGCTGTAAAAAATGAGACTTACCACCACTCCATTCCAGTTAATGGAATGTATCTGATTCTTTGAGGAGCAGTTAACTTTATGCAATTCGGCAGCACAACATATTAAGCAAACCTTTCAGTACTTAATAGATTTTCTGTCTATTCATGGTTGAAACCAAACTTTTAAATTAGTATTGTACAACTATCCTCCTTTGTATTTCCTAGTGCACACATAGTTTTGTAATGTTTGTTTCCAGGCTTTGGTGCATTCCATTTTTATTGACTTTTTTTTTTCCACAAAGGATTAATTTTTCCTTTTCTTTGTACAAGGGAAAGGAAACTCTTGGTAGGACTTCAATATTAATGGAGATTCTCAGCTTTAAGGATAGTAAGACAACAATTCATTTTGTTTGAAGAATTTTGATTCTTCACACCAAATAAAACCTTTGTTGGAAACCAGAAAAAAAAAATGGCAAAGAAAATATTTTATAGCACCTACCTGGCTAGCAAGAGGTATTTCTCTGCGTAATAATAACAGTAGCTTCATACAAAACAACCATATCTCAGTTCATCTAATACTACAATAGATATCTAGACTAAATTTTTTGTGATCACTTTCTCAGAAACACTGTATTTAAACTCTGAAATGAAGATACAGTATTTTTAAAAAAATATGAATCAAGTATATAATACTTTTGACATTAGAGCAAAACATTCCTAGCTCACATGGACTGCAAAGTATCCTCAAAATAAATGTTTACATGCCAATCCACCCACTTACCTATTGGTACTTCTGTAGTCATGCTTAGGCCAAGGAGGCAAGTGAAAAGCTCATACTGATTTCAGTCATGTATATTCTGGAAAGCTGAGATAACATGGGAAAGCCTGAGGCCAGAAAGATGGAAGTCAAATACCCAGGGGAAAATTCTCAAGTATTTAATGCGAAAAACACCAGTTTCTAGGTAGTCAGACATATGTGGGTACCACAGAAGGGTAAGCTACACTGCAGATTTACAGATATCTAATATTCTGTTTAGCCACTGGTATTGTAATAATTAGGACAGAAAAGTTCTCCCAAGTGTTTTAAAAAATACAGGACTGATATGCTTGCACAGACACATGAATGCCTTTTTGTACTCATGTAAATAAACAAGTTCCTGAAAACAGACTTAAACTGACTAAGTTGAAAGGTTTGCATAGTAAAATAGATTTCCAAGAGCTGTGATACAGACTACTTTGAAAGACTGAATTCAGTTAAGTTTTAGCAACTGATCTGAAAACCATTTAAAGTTAAAAACTGAAATGCAAGCAAGGCATAACCTTCCTAAGTATGGCAGTACCTCAGAGCACAATTTTAATAAACAAAGAAATTATCTTGTACACATCTACCTCTACTCCTGCTCCTCCTACGACACTGGTTCATCTCAGCGAGTGAAGAATGGTTTTGCCATTCTCAGCGATCAAGGCTTAACAAAGCTGCACAAAACCCAGTTGTGTTCATTTTGCTTGATAGATCTTCCCCATCAGCCAGATAACATTACAAAATCAAGCAATTGCAACACTTCGGTGATTGCTTTTATGTAGGGTATTAGAATTTGGTATTAGAAGCAAGCGTCCAAGCAAATGTAAGAAATTAGTTACACGCTAAGGCTACATTAATATTTAGGTCATGTTTTCCACTATGGCCTCAGGAAGAGAGTCTTAAATCTGGGAGAATATTTGGAAGTAATCTGGTACGCTCTTACTCTAATTTTAAAATGCATGAAGACTGAGCATATAACCTGGAGTGTTACTAATACTATATAACATTATGTTATAATTCACTTCTCTCTCTTATTATTTCAAATACTCAGATTATGTCATTCACTTTTACTTACATATTCTTTCTTTTTAGAATTATCTTTAAACAAAGTTTGCAAATGTCTCCTTTTACTAATGAATTTGCTTTTTTCTCTATTTTAAAGCAAGCCAGAATTATTTTTTGTAGTGTTCCAAATAAACCATTATATTGTATTACTTTTTAAACAATGTTCATCATATTTTTGACTAGCCCTTAACCTTCACTTCATAAAGAATTTCAAATAAAAAAATTAAAGTAAAATTATCCTGCTAATAACAAATCAGCGAATTACAGAAACTGCCTTTTTGGTTTGTATTTCATGTGAGTGTATAGACTCTCTGTCCTACAAGCTTTGATAGAATGATAACGCTTCGATAGAATAGTAATGCAAAAATGTTGTACAGGTTTCTAATCTAAAGCTCTAACAGTCTGAAGATGAGTAATTTTGACAAGTTATTTTAAACTGAACGAAAATTACAGCAGTTAAAGGCCTGGTTTTCAGAAACAAAAAGCTGAATAATCTCTTTGAGAAAGTTGAAAGTTAATGTTGGTAGCTGTCAGCCTGGTTTGGGGTTGGTTTTTCTTTCAGTTTTCTGAGGTTAGTGAACGATTTTAAGCTATAGTAAATTGTTTCCACATAATGCAGAAATAAATATAGACACTGGATGTAGCTTCATCACACAAAGTGAAGTATACATATACAGAGTGAAATATACATACACAGTACAGTACATTTATGTTATATTCTACCCTTTGATAAAATACTGAAAATACTGAAGGATATCATGTATAATCCATTCCAAAACTAAATACCTTACTAAATAACAGAAACACAATAGAGAAAGTAGACCAAGACCATTTCCCAGTCTTTATTTTCTAAACTGAGTTTGGTTCTCTATTCTAATATTCTACCCTCTCACTTAAGAGATCTCACAATCATCTCCTTTCTTCCTCCCAAAACTCATAATCCACTTGTTTTTTACCTACTACCATGCAGACTCCCATGACTACAACACATTTTTACAGCGCCCATTAGAGGCAGTATTCATTCTTTCTGGAACATGCACATCTTCTGACAGCACTGAATGCTTATGAATTATGAATTCTAAATCCAGAAAATAAGTTTAAGAGAATTTTAGTCTGCTTTCTGCTAAAACAGCATTCAAACAGATCTGGAACAAAAATGTGATTTTTTTTTTTTTAAACAACACTTTTTTAATATAGTACAACACAAATGGAGTCTGTCACGTTACAAGTCTCAAGGCACTTCACAATTTTCAGCAAAAGCTGACAAAACTGTGTCTAGCTAGATATGACACAGAAAACAGATTTTTCAACTATTATCTTGTGTCTTAACACAAGAAGTAAGTGAATCTTCACAAGTAGTAGGTGAATCTCAAAACAAAAAGCAGAACAAGTTTAAGAACACAGTAGCTTTAGATGTGAGACTCAAAGGACTCTTGAATTCAGAGTTAGACGTTGGCAAAGTCTTCCTTCAGGGCAAATGGAATTTACTCATGGACAAATTCATGCTTCAGACCACACACTGATCTGTCTTTTGTTACACAAGCTGACTGCTTCCAGAATAGTGCTAAAATCCATGGGCTGTATAAAAATAAAGCTCAAATACTTACAGAAACTAATACAATTTCTGTAGCAATACCTGTGTGAAAAGCAGCAAAGACTTTTTTTGTGTCTGGTCTATAGTCTATACACATGTCCACAACCACTTGCAATATTTTCTCTACTTGAAATATTATCTCTAAAATCTACAATCTAATTTTCTTCAAAGAGGAACATCTTTTTGTTTCAACATTCCTTGCAGAATCATAACACCACCACCAAAAAAAAAGCTGAAATTTTATAATAGCCTCTTTATTGTTATTATTTTGTAAATATTTGGGATGTGATGGTTGATAATAAAACAGTCAACAGAGTCAGAGAAATTATAAGGAGAAACAGTCACTAGTCCCAAATATTGCAATGTTGCTCTGTGTCTCCATCTGTAACAGAGACAGTCAGTATAAGGCTGGGACCTGGAAAGGTAAAAATTCCTGTAATTCTTGTAACTCCCAAATATTTTACAAGCTGATATGCAGAGGAGTTTCTTCATATAATAACACATGACGAACTAGTGCTGGACATACCAGTATAAAAATGAAAATGTCTGTATATCAGAAGAGTCACTATAAGTAGCTGATTGTCTGACATATATAATGCTTCTAGAAAAAATGTTTTGAGTAACACTGAAGTTAGACAAACATATTTGAGTATTGCACAATGCATCCACTGTTGACATCCCAATGTCCCACTGTCTTTGCTGTGCAAATTCCAGTGCAAATTCTTTTGTTACACCTTTGTTATACTATCATAATCACTCCAATTTCAAATGGAAGACCAGAAGAGTAGAGATTTGTCTTTGAATGTAATTTGGTATCTACTGAGTTACTCACTTGCTTTTGCATACTCACATGGGCTAATGTACCTCACATATGAACATCTGTACTACTATTCCTAAGCCATGGAAAAGTGCTCTCTAGCCCCAAGACTTTCACACCATATCATTACACAATAACAAATACACTACCCTTGCTTCTGGCTTGAAGGTAGCAATAGATGGGGATATAAAGCATTGGAACTTTGTTTGGTTTTGTGATTTTCTAGACCTGTCCAGAGCAAGCATCCCAGAGCAGGATTCTTCCTTCTCGTGTTCTCTGTTGAAGAAAAATGCCAGATCTGCTCCTATCATAGTTCCACTTGGCACTCTAAAATTTCTTCCCCCTCAATGGGACAGCGTGGAGTGGTAACTGAAAACTTTAGTTCCTTCCAGACACTTTTTGCAACATAAGTGAGAAGTATATATACATGATGGAAAGTATGAGTTGTTCTCACTTCAGTATTTGACCAAAAATCTAGCATGAATGGGAAAGCAGTAGACATGCCAACTAATTATATGGCATATAAATGCAATAAATACATTGAATACTTTATTGAAGAGCAATAATACATTTATACCACTTTCAGATTCCTTTTCTACACTATAGTAAACTTTAGTAAATAGAAACATTGACAACATGGCAATTTCAGCCAACCCTCAAAAAGCCTATGTAGCCCAGAGGTGCTTAAAAATCTCACTGTTTGGAAACTGTTCACTTCTATGCTCTCCTAACACCATGTACAATAACATCCTGGCTTGCGACTGAAATCTTTGGGTGTAGCTGAAATACAGACAACCACCACTACCTGCACACTTGTTTAATTACAGGAGGATAGAATTAGGCAGAAAAGTGGCTGGAGAATTATTACTGTGCCAACTCTTCAGATGCTTACTCTGTTGGTTTGTGTAGGGTTTTTTCTAATCTTACTGCTGCCAGGAAAGCATCTCTTTGTTTAATAAAAGTTGATAGTTTAGGTAATTAAAACCTTGCAATTCTTAAAGATACTATACAAAGCCAAAAGTTAAATGGTGTTTTCAAACAAAAACTTGAAGAGAAATTGTAGCCTCTGAGAAGGTGTCAGGATGCACACATGCTAATCTTACCAGCTGGTAATGTTAAATTCCTCTTTAGAAACTAGGCTAATACCCCTTGGAAATGGAAGTGTTTATATATATCTTCCTTTTTGATGAATCCCACATAAAAGGAGATTCAAAGCTCAAAAAATAAATGCAGCATTTTTTCACTGTATCAACAAACTTCCAATTAAAAAACTATGGTGGCTGTTGGGATTTTTAAAAAAATCTTATGTCAAGGGGATTTGCAGACAAATTCCTTTTCTTGTGTTTATAGTTTTAAAATAATAGAAGCTTAACAAAATTAAAATTCTCAATTTCCACAAACATATATATACAAAAGTCTCAAATCACTTTGCCTTTCCCAATCACACGTACAATATGGGACCATTTCCAACCAGGACTTGATCTAGGAGCAGTAGAATACATTGGTCCTACAAGCACACATTTGAATGCTTCAGATAACAGACTCAGCTGTGCAAATCTAACAGATCAGGGAGAGGATGCTCACACTTCTCAACAAGGTTTATACATCTCCAAAGCAGAACAACTGCTGTCTGTGCCAGCATCTGCAATATGGCCCCTTTGCTGGACAGTCACCATATGGCAGCATCTCTCGTTGACAGAGAGAGAACATTTCACTGCAAGACTGTACCTTCTCTTGGATCCATTAAAGTCATGGCAAGTTTCTAAATTTTCCTATCATGAAAATACATTGACAGTTTCACTTGGTGGAAGGAAGGGGGGAGCAGGTAATGTATATAATGAATACAAATCCAGTTACTGAATTGGATACTCTAATGCATCATCAGAAAGAGCTGCACAATAAACTATGGGGAACAAACCAGTTCAAAAAAAAGTATTTTTGTCCCAGTTTCCTCAGAATTTCCCTCTTACTCAATTATTATTATTGGTATTTGTCCAGAATGTTGCACAATTATATGTCATTTTCAGCCTAATGTTTTTAGAAAACAGTACTGACATGCCCAAGTTAGCACACATAGATAAGGGCATTTATCCCGTTGCTAGTTCTGCAGCAGTGGTCAATTTTTTTATTTAGTAAGCAAAGATAAACTCAATTAAAAGGAAGAAATCTCAACACTTACTTATAAAGCAGTAAACTTTCTCCTTCCTCTGCTTTCCCCACTTAAGTCTATCACCATAATAATAAAACATGCAAAAAAAAATCTGGTTTTGGTTTGTTTTTTTTTTGCCAGTTGAGCACACCTTGATCCCGCACACAGCATGCTGGAATGACTGCAGTGCTTTCAACATACAGAAGCATTGAATGAACAGAGTTACACTGGAGACTCTCCTTCTCCACATCTGAGAAGGGTGTCAAGACAGTACACTTCAGAGCAGGACAGGCAGCTGAAGAGAATTACTGTCAGATCAAACCAAGCTGAACCGCATCCTGGCACTCAAGTAACTTCACTGAAGTCAAAGGGCTGCACTACTCACTCAGGACAACCAAAACCCAAATGATCAGCGAAAAAAAGGTCTGATTTTCTCATTCTTTATATTATCCAGGGAAGCAAGATATAGTAGGTAATTGTCTTCTTGTTTACCCCCTGATCCCCCCCATACACAGGGGCTGACCCTCAGCCAGGTCAAGGCCCAGCCCCACCTTCTTCCCCAGCTTTCACATCTGCCCTTCAAAAATTCCTCTTGTTCTGGACTGTTCCAATTAGGCCTTTTTCCTGGGACTTAGCTAACCATTCTCTTCACCCACTCCATGGATTTAACACATTTGTGAATACTGCATCAAGTATGGGTTGCTGCAGCTATGTGGTATTCTCGTGCACCAGCGAGAGACCTAAGAGTGCCTGGAGAGCTGCCTGGAAGCAAAGAGCCACTCAGAAAAGGCAGAGCTTCAGAAGAAACTGCACTACAAAGGCATAAATACTGTCTTCGTTTCCAAAATATTACAGGAACCAGAGTCTGCCCATTAAGAATTTGGACACAAAATGGCTAAATACTGCCATCTAAACCAGAACAGTACTGAATGACTCTACTTTGGACACGCACCCATAGGTCCAAAACAAAATGCTACAAAAAGCTTTGGGAGAAGAGTTGCTGGAGAGAAGTATTACAGATTAAGGAACTGGTGGCAGACCTATTTTAGGTTTGGCTGGTTCCTTGTATTTTTTACAGCAGGTCTCAACCACTTGTTAAATTGAGAAAATATCTAATCCTGTCTAAAGACACAGAAAATGATCAAACAGGGAGGGTAATAGGAAAAAAACAGTTGTACTAGCAGAAAAAGCAATCTGTTTAATGAGGGTGACTTTTTTTTTTATTTTTTGGTGTAAACCAGTCTTTTAGCTCAGGAATGAAGAATACAGTGTATAAACCAGCTGTTACAAAGATATCTTCATTGCTGAAAATTACTGAGCATGCTGATGTCTGAGGAAAAGGTAAGATGAGAACCTGAATGCCTCAGAAGTCTTTTACAATAGTTAGCTATGTAACCCAAGGAAAAAAGTGTCCTCTGAAAGGCTGGTTAGCCCACTTCAGCTCCTACATTGTTCATCAAGACAGTGAAAAGCCTCCTAGTAGCCATAATCCACATTGGAAATATACCAATTTGGATTTGGAACCAAATTAAAAGTAAATCAAGGAATACTATTCGGGGGGGGAGGAGGGAAGGGGGGGAAAGTGGGGAGAGACTTCAGTTCATTACCTTCTGTAGCAATACTGCTTAGGAGAGATTTTTTATTTTCAGCAGCTGCCAGCTGGAACTGGCCATTTTAAAAAGCTTATTTTAGTGCCTTGCAAAGCAAGCTGTGAAGCGCTACCGAGACAACAACAACCTTCAGATAGAGGTATTTCTTTAGCAGTCTTACACCATCTACCTTTCACAAGCAGGAAACCCACTCTGTCAGCAATAGCAGTTCCACAAACAACCATCAGCTTCTTGCCTCTTTTAACCTAATTTTCACTATATTGTTTAGTACAGCTACCAACTGAGAAAAGATATCCAATGCTCAAAGCCATTAACAAAACGCCACAACCACAGTGGGCTTTGCTTTTAGCAATGCTAAAGCAAATAAAAGTTTATGCATCCCACAGGACATTTTTCCCTACGCTTGTCACAGAGGTTATATTGTACACATTTCTAAGTACCAGTCACAAAAAAAAAAAAATCATAAGTTTGTCAATCTGAGGAATCTTCAAGATCAACCTTTCAGATTCTTCTAAGTTGTTCATATAAATCTAAGTATTTAAAACTGTTTTCATTCTCTCTTTTTAAATTTTTCTAAATAAAAGATATATGCCTACAACACAATGAGCATTTAGAGTCTTAGTTCCAGTTCATTCCAGTATTAGGGAAGTTTGAGTGCAGTATTTTCAAAGATGTTACCTCTAACATCTTTCCAATTCTTTTATTACCTTAAAATACTTTTCTAAGATTGAAACATTTTCTCCCATCTGTCAAAATATTGCCAGCAGAACAAAGCTGGTAGTAATTTGTCAAAATATTTAATTGCAAAAATGATCTTAAAATCAAGCCCAACTTCTTGAGCTCCTAAGAATATGCTGTCAAAGAGATAAAATGTTTTCAGAAGAGTTTGAGGGATTTAGCTGTATTCATGATTAAACTCTTTAAGCAAAAGACTAATGCAAGCAGTAAAATATAGAGAGAGTGAAAACTGAGTTTCCATTTTATGCCCAAATCTACAGTTTACCATATAATAACTTAGATAACGAAAATTATAGTGCTTCAGGGAAACTATATATACTACTAGGCAGGCTTCCTCTATTCGTTTACATTTCCTTAGGGAAAAAAATTTAAACAAACAAACAAACAAACAAAACCCCAAACCAACTTCAACAACAGAAAACACACACACACAAAGTTAAGCATTTTCAAATTACAAAACTCTGGATTATGGTTGTCTTTGACATTTTAATTTGGCTGCTGTTCTTATATGGATTATGGCAAAAATTTTAATTAAGTGCTTATATACTACTTAGGATCCTTATAGCAGGGATGAATGTTATTCATTTAACGAAAAGCATTTATATTTTTTCCCCTTTATTCACTGATAAAGTTTCCAAACTCAGTTTATGGAACATTATCTACAGCCTCCTTTGAAAACAAAATTATTCACTTCTTTAGTGAGCTCACTAAAATGTTCAAGAAAATCACTTTGAAACACATCTTACTTTTTCAACATCCTTCTAATATGAGAGAATCCTTTACACTAAGAAGTGGAGTGACCATCTTCCTTAGCAGAAGTCTGGCCTTTTGCAAATAAGTACCACCAGCCCCAGTTTCAACATATTGCTATCCTGTGCCAATATCTATGCCTAGCCAGTAACTCCACCACCTCTCAAACCTAATAACCCTAATAATCCATTTGGTGTTGCCTCAGTTCTCTATGGATGCTACGTTACCATGACTAGTTAAAAGACCATGTCTTTATCTGCCAGTCTTTCCACTAGAATTTTACTCAGCTTAGACTATTGCTTCTCCAAATAGCATGTTATTTCTGTCAAAGAAAAGCAAGGACAGGGAAAAGGGAAAAGTGAAAAGGGAGGGAAAGGGAAAGGGAAAGGGAAAGGGAAAGGGAAAGGGAAAGGGAAAGGGAAAGGGAAAGGGAAAGGGAAAGGGAAAGGGAAAGGGAAAGGAAGCCCAAAACTAGGATGTGTCTCATCACCGTGATATTGTCTTATGAACTCTTGGCCCCCACCTCAGAGTCTGCCCAGCTTGCCTAAAGCAGGTGCTGTGTGGACCTGAGATCCTGCAGGAACTTTTTCACTTCTGCATAACACCGCAGTGTTGAGAGCTATTCTATGCCATTTAAATGAGCCTCAAAAGCCTTTCCAAGAAATAGAAACTTTCCCATTTTGTTTCGTATATCTTAAAATTGTATAGAAGTCCTGTATAAGATTTTTCCATCTGTATGCCTTATCTGAGTTCACCTCAGAACTAAACTGGAGCTTCAAAAAGTCCTTGAAGAACTGCTTTTTTGCAAAGAAAACCTCAGCCATGCCTTTAACTTTGGACTTTACAAAAGCTTCTACCATGTGTCAAGACGGGCAGGGCAGATGTAAATGTCATTCCCTGAACCTCCATGGCTTCCAGCCATTTCATACAGTATGAGATTTCCCATATAATCTTTTTTTCAACTTTTTAAAAGCTTTTTTTCTTTAACTTTCCCTGTATTTTTACTGCTATACTTACATACTCAGAGTCTCTAACAAGCTTCTGTGAAAGTACCTGAAGGGTAAAGAAATATCTGCCAAGAAAAAAGGCTGGATTCTCAGGTTTGGCTTGAAGAAACACTAGTGAGAAGACATTATCTCTTTATTGAAAGAAGCTTCTGGATGATACAACTTACACAGATATTCAGAAATACAGATATTCAGAAATGGTGCATGACTCCATATGCACTGTTCCATACAATCTCTGTGCCAGGGGTATGGATTAGTGGTTTTTCTTTCACACTCAGGAGGTGTGGTGAAGGATGTTAATCAAGACAGCCAAAACAAGGTGTAGGTTATTTATATCAAACAGATACCCTGAGAATTGCAGAGTGAAAGTAGTACATGCCCAACAGTGTTTTCATTTTCAATAACTGCAGAAAGACAGAATCTGTACCACACACTGTAAGATCCATGGAAGCAGGATTTGACCTTTGAGCTATGGAAGCTGTATTTTAGATTAGCCTTTTCCCAGTATATCACTATAATACTACAAAAAATGACAAGGATTTTTGCTACCAAAGTGTAATTTGTCTAATACAGATTTTGAAAGACACAATAAAGCTAATCTGTTTTTGCAACTTCCAACAAACATTATTTTTCTATTAAACTTGTTCATGCTTACACATTAATTTCTGAGAATCTTATTTGAGGGAGGAAGAGGAATGGGAAGTATAACTGACTAAATCAAAACCAGCAATTTCCCTGAAAGCAGTCAGATTTTTAAGCCCCTGGAAAAGCTGCTTATAGCTATGTATTTATTTTAAAAAAAAGACATCTAAGAGGACTGAAACAACATACAGACCATAATTTTTTTCCTCAGCTATATTTAAAAAAAATAAACTGCTTGTGTAGATATTTAAATGTTTTCCAAAATACCATATATTGAACTGTTCTCAAAAGGGAGACACATATCTGAATAGCAAATTGCCTAATGCAGCCTAAGAAGTTGCTGGCCTTCCCTGCTATAATGGCACATTGCTGGCTCTTTTCCAGCTTGTCCACCAAGATCTCCAGGTCCTCTTCTGCAAAGCTGCTTTCCAGCCAATTGGCTCCCAGTCAGAATTGGTACATGTGGTTATTCCACCCAAGGATGAAGTTCAACAAAGAAAAATGCAACGTCCTGCATAAGATTCTTCTTTGTCCACTTCTCCAACCTGTCAAGGTCCTTGATGAAGCTGTTAAGCAGTTCTGGCATTAGTTACCCACCCGTGGGGAACTCTACTAGTTACTGGCCTCCAGCTGGACCATGGACTGCAGATTACAAAACTTCTCAGGCTGGCAGGTCAGCCTGTTTGTACTCCACCTCCCTGTTCACTTATCTATCCATACTTCATTCATGGGAATGTTATAGGAGACTGTGCTGAAAAACTTACTGTAGTATAAATAAACAACATCCACGACTCTCTCCTGCAGAAGGCTATCAGATTGGTGAAGCATGATTCTCCTTTCTAAGTCCACACTGACTACTCCCAATCATCTTCTTTTACCTCATATGTTTGAAAGTGATTCCCTCTACTACTTGGCCCCTCACTCTCCTAAGTGATCAAGCTGAAGATGATCAGACTGTTCCCTGTATTTTCCTCCTTGCCCTTCATGAAGACAGGAATGACGTTTTCTTTGTCCCAAATACCAGTCCTTCAAGGACAATCAAGAGTGGCCTTCACAATGGCATTGGCCAGCTCCCTGAATACTTATGAGTGCATCCCATCGGCTCCCATGGACATCTGCATGTCCAGTTTGTATTCCTCAATCTTCCTGTATTGAGGAGTCTTCTGTGCTCCAGAGAGGTCCCATGGGCCTGATTCCTGAAGGTCAGCAACAAAGACAGGGTGAAGAAGGCATTGAGCATCTCAGCATTCTCCATGTTCCCTGTCACCAGATCCTCTATGCCATTCTGTAGTGGGCTGACATTTTCCGTATCTCCCTTTTGTGGCTGATACATTTGCAGAAGCACTTCTCATTGTTCTTGTTCTTAAACACCCCTTATCAGGTTCAACTCCAAAGCTTCATCTTTCTAAACCCTGTATCTCCCTGTTCCTCTAGAATCACCTGTGTGGCTCAGGAAGTCCCCAGGTAGTTCTCTACAGGGATGAAATAAAAGGACCTATTTGCAACTCTAGTTGCAAATATGTATTTCGCCTAATTGCTAGAGGAGTTTGCCATGTGGGAGTTTTGGATGATTCTATTGATTCCCCCAGGCAGGTCCTGCTGTGCCTTGACAAACTCATCTGCTTCAATAGGCTGATTATCATCCTGAATGGAGTCTCTGGCCATTTCAGAGATGCTCAGGCAGTTTCTGCAGCAAAATTAACCACATTGTACACAGATAAGACACTTGCAAATAGTCAGTAAACTGCTCCTCTAGATGCAGAAATGGTCACATACAATAGTTTTTGTAGTTAAAATTTCCTAGGAGATGATTTGTACATAGTTGAAGATACTCTATAGCAATGAACGTGCACGTGTCACAGAGGGCACAAAGACCATGCGTCAGCTGGGTTGCAAGAATTCAGCGAAACTGAGGTTTGGGGAGTATAATAAAATCCAGATGAAGACACTGTTGCAAGAACCCACCATTCAGACCAGCAACTGGTCTTTATTCAGATCTGATTGTTGTGGAAGTGTGTTATTTCACTTTTATTAAGTTATTAAAAAGGCCTCCATACAAAGTTCAGGTCTCCATTTCTGACAAATATCTGAGTAAAAAATTAGCTTACAAAGTAATTGAGGAGCATGCTATTGTAGCAATCTATTTTTACAATGTCAGCATATTCATTGAAATAATTAATTTGGTATCAATCTAACATTTCTTTTACAAACCTGAACTCATAAGAAATAGTAGACAAAGAAAACTATGCAAAAAAAGTCAGACCAGCTATACTGTGCAATACTGTAGGGAATAAAAAAGACCGTTTGCACACACTGAACCTAGAGATGCACAAATTTAGTTCAGTCAATATAAAGAAAATCTTTATGTAAATTCCAATTCCTGCACCTATTTCCACCATAATCATTATCTTGTACTATACAACTCATATAAATAAAAAATAAGTGGTTTGGGCAGCATTCAGAGGGTTCTTACAATATTTCAACTCTTCTTCAGTTGTGCAAATTGCGTTGTGAAACTGCAACTCTGAATATTGAAAGAGCATTATATTAAATAATTATGGAATTTCTGTTTTGGTTGTTTGTTTGTTTTAATCACTGCAATAGCTGCATGGATCCACATTTAGAAAAATCTCTACCTAATGCTTGAAAACAAAAATTTTCTCTGATAAAGCCTGACACTTAGACATTTATTACTGAAGATGATTTTACAAGAGCAAAAATTTAATTAACTAGTCCCTCAGATGCACTTCTAGGCCTGGACACCAATTCACATATTCCACTGCTGTTGGCATGGACTTAGTTAATCTATTAAGGAAAATGCAATTTTACCAAATGACAAACTATTTTGACAAAGTAACCATCTTGGAAAATCTAGGAAATAGTGACATTGTTTGAAATACTTTTGTAATATAAATATGAAGCAAGTAATACTATTTGAAATGCTTTGGCATTATGCTCATTTACTTCTCCAAATTAGATAAGACTTTTTGTTGCTCACTGCCAGGTTTATGAACAAATGACAGTCATTTACAATATCAATTTCCATTAAAGGCAATTAGACTGAGGAAGAAAACATAAGTAGTTATGCCCAAAGTGGTATTTTTAAGTATGGTAAAATGATTAAGGCAAAGTGAAATGAGAGAAAGGCCATGTTTAGGAAAGAGTGTTCCATTCTTTGTCATTACGAAGCAGGGAATGGCTCTATGATGTGAATGACCAAATTCATAATACTGTTCTGGCATTTCAGAGCAGACAACACAGTGCAGACAAGTATTTGTCAAACACAGATGTCACATATCAAGATGTATAAATAACTGTAATCCAGTACTGCATTCCTTATCTACGTTAATACATGAAGGAGAAAGAGGGCAAATAAAAATAAAAACCTTTCCTGCAGGCTTATAGTCCCTTGGTGAGACTAAGACAGCTCTCCTAAAGACTGATAATATGTGCCCCAAATATCTGCCATCTGACTCCATTCACAGTAGTGCAAGCAGTAACTTTGAGGAAAAAAATGCAAAATATGTCTATGTAGGATTGCTATCAACCAACTTTACAAAAATTGAAAGATGGCACTCTTCATAATATCATACAGGGAACATGATCTAGAAACCTTTATAACTATTTCTTTATCCCACACAAACAGACAGCTAGACCAAAAAGTAGAAATAAATCAACTTTGAATTTTCTGTCTCAATAATAAAAACATCTACTGTATGCAACACTGAAAATATTTAACTGTTACAAAATAGAATTTATGTCTCATTAAAAGGGTACTTCTTATCATTAAAATATTTATGGAGAAAAGTTTGTAGGTACCACACTGAATAAGTAAGAAAATATAATTAAGCTGATTCTGCAAAGAAAAGAAACAGACCTCAGCTGGCAGGACACAAACCCTAGACCTGCACATGTCCAGGGTTACACATCAGTTTAACACAGAGAGCAAACCATGGGCTGCCCACAATGCTTTATTCATTCAGAATTCACAATCATTACTCACGATTCAGGGAAAACTGGGAACCAGTGCTCTAAAAAGACCAAAGCCTGAAGTGGTAGGATTATTCTATGAGGACAGCATTTCATTTTATTACATTAACATTGCCTTACTCAGTTTTGCCAAGCCTTCACTCTGGCTTTGATATTAAGCATGTTCATCATCTACTACACCTACACCACATTTATATACGCATGTCTGGTACCTGAATTCAGAAAAGGGTTAGGCAGAATCCCAAACCACTAAAAATTAGTTATCACTTTTGTAGCTTCATAAGCATCTAAAGCTAAAAAGCCGTGAAGGTTACTTATAAGTACAAAAGGCACCATCAAGAATTTATTACCTAAAACTTTATGACTCTTTACATGATCTATCAACCAAGTGGGATTTATTCAGTCTTATCTCAGGCAAATTGTGGTGGCAATAGACAGGTCTCACCCACCATGCCAGTCTGTTAGTCCCATCTGAAGCAGTGAAGCAGTGCAGAAGATACTTTTTTTAGATTTTTTTTTTTTAAGACATTAGTTATTCCTCTTGTCAGCCCTGAAATTCAAGGAAAGAAATGGAATAACTGCCAACTTCTGGTGCTGACATTTATCTTTAGGGATGCGGTGTCTTTCCTGTAGTTATTGACTACCTGGAATGAGAAATATTTAGGAACTCCCTCAACAATTTCCAGATGAATGCGTATTATCTCAGTAAAAAATGTTCCACATTATGGGAAGGCTGGTAAAGGAAGAAACAGGAAGTGTGGAGTCCTTTCCAAACTATCCTGCTCCCACTTCAGTCTAGTAGTGGGTTTCTGTGGCTGGATTTTGATAGCGGGAGGGCTACAGGGGTGGCTTCTGTTAGAAGCTGCTAGAAGCATCCCCTGTTCTGTGGAGCCAATGCCAGCCGGCTCCAGGAAGGACTTCCTGCCGCTGGCCAAGGTTGAGCCAACTAGGAGTGATAGTAACACCTCTGTGATAACATATTTAAGAACAGAAGATTGTTGTGCAGAAGAAATTCCAGCCAGGGAAGAGCGGAGTGAGAACATGGGGATAACAACGTAGACACCAAGGTCAGTGCAGGAGGAGGAGGAGAAGGTTCTCCAGGTGCCGGAGCTGAGGCCCTGCAGCCCATGATGCAGACCATGGTGGAGCAGGTGGATACATGAAGGAGGCTGTGACTCTGTGGGAGGCCCAAGATGGAGCAGGGTCCTGCTGGAGACCTGCAGGAGAGGGTAGCCCACGCTGGAGCGGGTTTATGCCGGGCAGGACTTGTGGCACCTGTGGGGGACCCACACCGGCACAGCTCATTCATGAAGGACTGCACCCCACGGAGGAGGGACCCACGGGACACTCAGTTTGGGATGGACTGCTGCCCGAGGGATGGACTCACACTGGAGAGGTCCATCAAGGACTGTCTCCCATGGGAGGGACCCCATGGGAGCAGGGGAAAGACTCCTCTCTCTGAGCAGTGTCAGAAACAACAACTGACCTCAACTCCCATTCCCTGTCCCCCTGCACCGCTGGGGGGAGGAGGGAGAACATAGAAGGAGGGGTGGGGGGAAGGTGTTTTTAAGACTTTTATTTCTCACTCTTTGGGTCTTATTCTGTTAGTAATAAATTTAAGTACAATCCCTAGACTTTGAGTCTGTTTTGTCTGTGAAGGTAATCAGTAAGTGACCTCTCCCAGCTCTTAACTCATGAATCCTTAGCTGGTTTTTTTCTCTCTCCTCTGTCCAGTTGCAGAGGGAGAGTGAGAGAGCAGCTTTAGTGGGTACCTGGTATCTGGCCAGGGTCAATCCACTACAGGAGGCTACTGCTAATTTGTGTTCGGCTTGCCCGCAGGTTTTCCCTAACTAGAAGCATAACCCACAGTCATTGGTCACCTTTGCCTTTTGGGGACACAGTTGTTTAGGCCCTGCTAACTACAGACTGCTTCACAGAGCTCAGAAAATGAGGAATAACCAAAAGCTTAATTTTGCAACTAACAACTTGTTAGGCTCTGTTTGTGCCACCTGACTTCAAAGGGACGGTTTCTTTTTAATCAGCCAAGGAAGAAAAGAATTTGTATGCAAACAGAATTAAGCTATCAGTAAAGCACAACAGTTGAATGTGGATTCATTAAACAGGGATGCATCTGAGGACTAAATTAAGCATGGAAAATAGAAGGGGGGAAAAAAATCTATATCTTAAAATGTGATAGGGTCCATTTACTAGATAAGATTACTTTTCTCTGCAATACATTACCCAAAGGCACTTCCAAAATTGAGGGAGTACATTACATGGTACTAATCAGAACTTTTTTCCTAAGTAGGTCAGATGTTGAAAGAAAATCTTGAAATCTTATGCACTGTTAAAAGAAAAATCTCCTGAAAGCAGTACACCCAAGGTGCTAATCACTTTCTAAAATATAAAAACCTTCTACATAAACATTACATGTAGCACTTTAAAATGCACAGTCACACACCTGAGGCTGTTCTTTCACTGTCATTTTAATTTAGTCTGTAATAACAAAATGAATTTTAATTAGATGAATGAATTTATTTGCATATAGAGTTATTTAACTTCACAAAGAATGACATATTTAAAAATTTTTTTTTTTTCAGAAATCAAAACCTCCCCAGTTCCAAATGGTCAGGTGTAGTTAGACTTTAGACTTTGTTCTTTGTTTAGAAGATCATTAATATGACAAGATAAGGTTTGGGGTTTTTTTCTGATTTTATTTACAATAGGCATATTACACCATTGAATAGCTTTGATGGAGGCTATCCATCATGGGGAAGGACAGTGCAGGAACTAGCAAAACTGAGGGAGAAATACCTTTACTGCCAAACTTCAGAAGAGACAATTCTGACTCAGGTTCCAGGCAAACAGCTGTCACACTCTGTTCTATATGTATTGTCCTGTACTGCACATAACTTTGCAAATTCCCAAATTAAAAATCTCCTTAGTAGAGTGTGTTTTCTAGCCATTTTTCTAAAGCCTAATTGAAGAGATCCATTATTATCTTCACACCTTCTTTCAAAATTCAGAATCAAAGGGCATATAAGTCCACGGATGGGTACAGAAGAGAAGAGTTGCTGTGAATGTAAATGGCAACACCATTAACCTGTCAGAAGGCATATGCAATAAAGCTCTGCCTGCCTCCTGGGCTAACAGACAGCAGTTTAACTGCAATTAGGACAGCACAGAACCCTTGCTGCTAAGAAATATGCTCAATTAGTTTGGGCATAGTACCAACAGAACTTTCTGTAATCTCAGGATACAGTGAGAATCATTTTCCAGCTGTTTGCAATATGGAAACAGTAAACTAACATCTGTCTAAAAAAGACATATTGACTTACTGATGTTACAGCTATAAAATCAGAATCAGGATTATGAACTTTGCTGAAGTATAACTGAATGGGGAATGATGACTGGAAGGAGCTGAATCAAATTGGAAAATACATAAATTATGTGAAATAATTACTTTTCATTAAAATGGAAAATGGAAAGAAGTGAGTAACTTGCTGTGGAGTACAGGACTATACTTTGGCATTCAAAATAGAGCCAAAGTAAACCAGATGAGATTTAGAAAGGCCCAAGAGGAATTTGCACCTTTACCACCCAAAAAAAGCAGCTTAGTTATGCACTATATCCAAACTACTGCAAACTGTGTTTCAGCAAGGGCTTAACATAAACGAAAGATATTTTTTACTCTCTTTGTGGGTTTGGAGGGTTTTTCTGGTCTGCAGTTTGGAGGGACTGGTCTATTATTTTGGAGGGGTAAAGGTTTTTTTTTATTTTGTATTGGAATAAAGAAAAAATCTGGACAAGAAAATAGCTTGTCAAATAAGCTACTGCGTCTTCTGGAAAATGTAATAAAATACCATACTTTCATGAATATAGCTTGCATCCCTTTTAATGTAATTCCTTATGAATCAGAGAGTAGATAACCAAGACACTCACAGAATCACATAAAACCAAACACAGAGTCTAGAAGGCTGTCTTGCAGGAGGAACTGATTATTTCAGGGAAAAGTATTTGAAGGATGAGGGGTTTTCAAAATTAAGAGGATCCTACCTACACAGATAACTCAACGTTTCTGTCAAAAAGAAGGTTTGCTTTGTTTATTTTCTTCAGATATATAACCTATAGGCTATACAGGACTATTGGCTGTGTGTCTAAGAGTCACACTGTAATAAATAAAATGTTATTTTAAGTCCAAGTCAAAGTATGGAATGATTCCATATTTTCCCTCTCAAGTTAACTTACTTTAAGTTAATTCAAGGCAGCAAACATGGTTTTGTAAAATAGTATGTAGTCTTCCACACATTTGTTCTGGTCTACAAGTATGTGTTCAAGCATGAAAAATAACTTAAGTTAATTAGCAAATAACTAACTTAAGGAAGAACAGTCTTCAGCAGACATACTCCAAGCTTTGCCATGCCTTCATGGAAAATAAAGTAGCTCTCCTAATTCAATCTCCACACTAAGTATTCTTAGTAGACATGCGTGACATTAGAGAGAGAAGATTTTGGTTCTAAACCATAAATATTCATTAAGGAACTATTGCATGGCCTTTTCAGAAAAACACATGTCTGAGAAAAGATTATATTCTTTAGAACTTTTGCCAATTTATTATTAAACAGCATTCAACTGTCTGTAACATTTCTAAATGCAGCAATTCAGAGTGAGTGAGTACATGAAAGGATAAATCTGGTTCACACAGTCTAAAATCTTCTTCACAGTCTGGGAAAACACTACAACAGGGGAAAAAAATCATAAGAAAAATCTTCATCTGTCAGTCAAGGACTCTCTTGGCATAACTTCAAAACTTTACTCCCACTTTGCTATACGTTTTGATATAAAAGTTCATCCTTTCAAATCATCATGTTAGACTCAGCTAACAATCTTGCTAGAATCTGAAAACAGAAATCTGTAAAAGAGTAAAAAATGGTTGCAATCTCCAAAACACTCTTACGACTTCACACCTTTAAAATTCAGAGTTTTGTTTATTCTTAAATACTGTGTTCATCTGCCTAAGATAGTTTACTTACAGACCTCTTTTCTTCACTCCTCTCCCTATGAAGACAGATAAAAAAGAAACTGGAATCATAACATTAAACATGAAATGAATATGCTCTTCACGGTTTTTCAACTAATTGTAATATTTACTTCCAAATTTTATTCAGTATCTTCTGCTGTATGAAAACAATGTATTAATTCCTGCAATTTTGTGTCTTATTTTTAAAATATGCATAGAATTTGCAAAAGATGCCAGGTGAAAGAAAGACAGTGAAACCTCCTGAGACATAAGACTATTTCTTAAATAAATGGTAGCAATAAAAATCTTTTGCACACCAAAGATCTGACAAATAAGAAGAAATTAATGAAAATCTACAATTACCTGGATTATAAATTACAGAATCAGCAGCAGGATTGTTTTCATTTACAAAGCCAAATGTAATTATAAATAATGAGATAAGAGAGCTCCGGTAACAGCCTTGGTTAAGAGTATCACATTAGTGAGCTGAGCATAATTTGAAAAATATAACAACACTAAAAAGCCATCAGAGTGATGCAAATTGTCAGCATCTGCTATTTCACTGCAATAGTACATCAAATCCAGCTGTAAATATAGGGGGTTTTAAGCTTTTGCACAGAGTTGTACACTCTCCTGCCTCCTCTGCTTCCAAACAAAGATGTGCAATGATCATGCTCCATACAAGAATATTTGACAAAAAAATTAGGATTGAGAATACAATGATTTACCAATATTTATGACATAATAGGTGCTATTTTAAGCAGAAACTCAAATAGAACAAATGTTTTCCAGTCTCTATTGAAATATTCTCAAGTTTTTACTTGACAATTTCAGCTCTGTTCCTACAGAACTCCTATACACTATTCAAACTAATTCTGTTCCATTTCATCTTCCACCAACACTGGGTAGAAAATTGGATCAAAAAAAAATTAATCATACTATTCTGTGAATTGTATTATTCAAAATTCTCCATTAACTCTTGAAACTTACATTCTCATAACAATGCTGCCATTATCAGAAATATAGAGGAAGCAACTTAGAAGATTCAGAGAAGCTTTAAAATGCTACTACTTCCTATGAGCTACAAACCCTCCAAATTTGACTAACTTGGGCTGCATAACCACAATCATCCTTTTGGATTAAAAAAAGTGCTGGGAAATATCAAACCCCACCTTTACTCTAAAAACAACTGAAGTTACATTTCCTATAAGCACTCAGACACTGAAGGTGGGAATGCATCATGGAAATGAAATAAAATTCTAATTGTGGCCCACATGTCATTTGCCCTCCACAGTAACTACAGAAGATGAAAAATGCAGGTTGGACCTTGCAAATACCTATGATGGGAAGGGAGATTACAGATGGATGAAGCAAAGGAACGTGCAACTGCCACAGAGACATTCTGATGGAGCTGCTAAGTATCTTCTTCTATACACTGTGAAATCTGAAATGCTTCATTTCTCCCACATGCCTCCAGAGACAACGACGCAGATAGTGCAACACTAAAGACTCCCTCACCATTCCTCCTTCTGACCTCCTTTTTCCTATAGAAGTATTACGTGATCAGATTTTAAAAATATTATTTAAAATAGCCAACATACCCTCCCACTCAGAGCAGTGGTCATACACAGTATGCTGACTTGTACTACATTTATGTTTGAAAAAAAGTGCCACTAACTGAAAACCACATTGAGCACTACATATTTTCTAGTAAGAAGTTTGATTTTAAGGCCTGACCTGCCTTTTTGTATTATTATTTACTTTGCCTATGTTATGGATATAGAAACAGTACTGTTGTAACTAGAAAAGTGTATTTAGGAAGGATTGAGGGGTGTTCAGCAACCTTTCCCATAACATTAACACCACACAGCACAGAAATGACACAGGAAAAAGTTACTCTGGAATGATTTTACATTTGCTGGCACACCCTTTCACTTACTACTAACTGCAAGAGAAAAAAATTCAACTAGAGGAGGAAAACTGTCTAAGAGCAAGCTGTACTTGGGAACAGATCTCAAAAAAGGAGGTTTCTTGACTTGGAAGAATTCCTCTTCCCCAATATTCAGAATCCAATAAAGTTCATTAATTTCAGTGATAGTCAGTTGAAGAGTTAATATGAACAGTAAGTCTACATTGTTATGAGGCTTAACATCACAGATTTTGGAATGGATAATGTAACAATTGCTTAGAGATTAAATACTGGATTGGAAACATTGATTTGAAACACTGGACAGCTTTGGGGTCCCAAAGGTTAGGCTCTGGAAACACAGATAATTACATTTTAAGACTTCCAAGTCATAATGGCTACTTCTAAGACCAAAAATAGATGGCCTCAGGAATAATAATAATAAATATTATAATAATAATAATAATGGCCAGTCTTCGCGAACGAAGATTTGGGGAAAGGTCTTTTTACCTTTCCAGCCTGCGCAATGGATTTTTTAGGTGAGACACAGCATGCGCTGAACTGAGCCCACCCTTTAATCCTAAGGTTCATCTGCCGGGGCCAAGCAAGCTTGGACAATGGCAGTGAGGTCCTCAGGATGTAGGTTTGTTTAGAGTGACCTTCTCATAGATGGATGGCCTTACAGGGCTAACGAGCTCCATCTGCCTGGGGGACCGGGGAATCGAACCTGGGTCGCAGCGGTGAGAGGGCCACATGCTAACCACTAGGCCACCAGGGGTCCCCCTCAGGAATAGCACTAAGTATATTTCAGTGCCAGAGAGAACAGAAAAAAAAAAAAAAAAGAACTGACAATCCAATACCTTAAAAATTCAACAGCAGATCCCCCACACTGATTGGCTAAAATGTCGTATTTTTAATCACTTTTTGCCTGTCATTTTGCAACAATATTGTTACTAACATTTAAAAAATTTTCCTCTGCACACAGAAGACCTAAAAAGATATTTTTAGCCTGGCTTCCTAAGGAAATGAAACTTATCCGTTAGGCCCTCATCACAATAACTCTGAATTCATAGAGTGATTTCTGCCAGGTCTGACAGGGTGTAAAACATATTAGATTCCCAAAAATGGCAGCTGGAAAAGGAAAGAGAATGCAACTAGTGCTCCCATTGTGGGGCTGCCTTCGCTAGGCATAAGAGGGAACACCCGGAAGCTTCTCCCTGCTGTCTCAGAGACCAGGTTGCTGCAATTGTGTTGCTCAGGGGTCTAGGTGGAGCAGTGAAAGGATAAGGTTGGTTTTGTCTGATTGTCTTGTTTGCGGTAACGAAAGCTGGGATGATCATCTGTTTACATGATTCCTGTTCAGTTGGAAATGAAAGCAGTGTTGACCAAATCCTTCAGTAATATGTATCTTGTCACAGGTCCACCAAGACTTTCAAGAGCAAAGTGTATTTGCTGAGGATCAAGCATCAAGCACTGCAGTGCAGTGAAGGCTGAGAAGATGAAATTTGTTACTAACATGAATGAGGGGAAAATTTGAAAAATTCCTGCAGCTGAAAAACTACGTAAAAGAATAATAATAATAACAATAACAAAATTTGGTACAAAGGAAGAGATGACAATATTAAGGATTAAGATGTCTGCAAAATGAGCTTATTTTGTCACTTCATAAGAACATTGCTAATTACGCTCATGGTCCTCAGATGAGGGATGTGGATGGCCTCAAAAAGCAACATCTTTTGGAGCTATTACTACTCTAACTTATGCACTACTGTTAGAGTTTAATTTTTTTCTTCTTACACAACTTACTGGATGCTTTCTTTGATGGCTTTTAAAAGATATTGGTATTAAAGGTAAGTTATGTGGAAGCTTTCTCATTACAGCACATCCATATGTTAGAGCAAGAGGAGCTGACAGGCACAAGGTTGCTCCTAAGCTGAACCCTCCACAGTGCACCATGTTTTCTTGTGTGAGATTCACATGGAATTACTTGTACTGTTTTTCAGTATGAGATTATAAATAAAACAATAAAAATTTCAAATACTTATTTTTTTTATCAACCTCATGAAGCTCCTCAAACGTTTGGCTTAATGTTTTCATCTTTCAAAAGTAAATATCCAAATATGAAAAGAATACATAGAAGCCACTTTGTAAATACATCCTGTAGAAACTATAGAGTATCAATTTTGTTAGACAGCTTGCAGTAAAATAAAATTTATTAATGAAGAACTCAAAACATACTGACAAATTCTTAATGATGCCTTCCTGAGGAAAAACACTCATCACTGGGGGTTTTTTGCCTACTTGCTTGGGTTTGGGTTTTGGGCTTTTACTGCTAGGAAAATTATCATTAAAAAGCTCCTAATACATTTCATGTACAGATATTAAGTAAAAAAATATACAGATGACAGAATTTAGCTCATCTTACTAAATGAACGCTATAAAATAGATTCTGAACTGATGTGTCCTTCCCCAGCCTTGGCGTATATTTAGCCACATCACATCCACATGATCAATAAGACAAAGAGAAATAGTTGTAACAATTAAACTCCCTATTACAACTTTTGGCTGCATACTAAGAATCCAATCTAAATCTCATTCAGACCAGTACAGGCTAGAACCTTCCATTGCACTATTGCCAGGAAAGCAGGCTTGAACTTAGTACAGACTTTATGGCTAATTGACAGTTTTCTGAGTCCAGCAAGCACAAACCCACCTTATTTTAGCCTTAACTATATGTCTCCACTGTAACACTACCTCACTTTGGGTTATTTAGTGTATTTAAAAGTGAAACTACTAAAAAGTATTTGCTTGTTTATTTAGCCTATTATTTAGGATTTTTAACTACAATAATTATTACTACAAGGAGCTGCAACAGAAATCATCAAAGAAGAATTTTCCAACCACAAAGTCATAATAGCAACCAGCATAGAAGGCTTCGGTTTGTGAAGGACAGCACAGCATACTTCTCAGACAGCACATTTCTCTCACACTTGTGAGAGAAATCAAAGTTCATTTTTCAACTCATGCAAAAACTCAATTGAAATACCTTTCAGACTTTACAGGTTTGCATTGTTTTTTCAACTGTTATTATTACTTTGGCACTTAGCTCGTGCTTTGTCAAGTGAATATACCCTTCTGACCCTGCACGAAGTTTGTTGCTAAGGCAGGTATGTGTCTAGACTTATTTACTATTAACAACACAGAGGACTGTAATTTTTTTATGATTACGATATAATAACACAAAGCCATACATCTTATTCAATTTTCAATCACTAAGGATCACTTCCAATTCAACTTTCAATTTAGATCTTAAATGAAAAGAACTTACCAGTTAGAGCATACATGGTCTCGTTGATGTAACTTATGGTGGTTTAGAAAGCTAGCAAGGCTGTTCTGATATTAAAAGCAACAATGAAGGGAAGTGGTTAGTCAACTAGCTGGTTCTGTTATTCCCTCCCACTTCTTACAGCAGTACCTAATTGTGGGGTCATAATTCAGCTTACTACCCCAGTTTTTAATTTTGTTTGTTTAAAAAACAACAACAACAACCAAACAAAAAAACCAAAACACCCACACCACTTTACCACTTTTGAAGGTTTATTACAGTGTTTCAAACCAGATGTTCAATACCTATAGTCATAATAAGATACCAGATACAACATCCAAGCAGTACTAGTCTCTGTTTACTTGGAGGGAAAATTAAAAAAAAAAATCAAAGAGAAACAAAAATCTAGCTAACAGTAGTTTTTCTCATTGCTGCTTTGAAGTGAAGACAATAAAATGCAAATCATTCTGCATTAGTGGGAATGGAAGAATAAATTAGCTGTATATATCATTAGTCCAGTTACCTAACAGACCTGATCAAGCTGACTTTGAGTCAACGGACAGGAGTTTTTATGCAGCTATTTATGCTTTTGTACATGAATAAGGGATGCTATTCATAAAATATCAGTATTTTATAGTCACTTCAAGTGACCAAGGGTAATGAGAGACAGAAAAGAACTAAAAATTACATAATTATTTTTAATTAATGTTTAATTTTTGCCTTAAAGCCATATTTTTTTGTAATACACAATGTTTAACACCGCATGTAAAAGGAACACTGAAAGAATTAACACAATCTCAATGTCCTCATTTAGTAAGCTCCTTTAAACACCAAGAATTTCCACTTTTAGCAATATTATTTGGGAAAAAACCTAAGATGCTGTCCTTTGTTTCTAGAAGTGCATTAAAATAATATAAAACATATTAAGATGAGTTGGTTAAAGCTAAGCCACAGAAAGAGCCCAAGTTCATCTTTACATTTGTGGTCTTATGGTTTACTCAATGCCTTCCTTTGGCATCAAAATTTAGCGCCTACACAATCCAGGGTTTTAGTGTTTTGAGTACTTTAGATAAATCACAAACTAGATCAAAGTTCAACTTCTCTCTCTATCAAAAATACCCCACACAACCAAAAGCCAACACATGACTGAGGCCACAAGGAAGGAACTGCACTCCATGTCCCTCTGCGTAGCCCACATGTCCTGCCCCAGTCAGCAGACTACAGAATCTCTTTTGATTTCTTGAAAGAATGACATGGCCATCATTCAGCAGGACACTGCCACACTTCACTTTCTCTCATATTGCTTTTTTTCTTTCTTCCATCCACAGGGACTGCCCATCTAACACGATGGAGAAGCCATTTTGTAAGAACTTTCAATGTACCCATGAAAGTCTATCACGCATGCATCACCATCATATTTCACAGAAGGTCATTTCCCATAGAATTCTTGTTGCATATTCCCAGTAACAGCAACTAGCTGCATATTGCCAAGGCCCATTTGCTGTAGCTTGACAGTGCAAAAGACCTTACAATAGTACTATTAATTTCTACCATATTTAGTTACTAAACAGCCTCTGTGTAATCATGTCCCTTCCTCTGTGAGGAAAAGATAAAAGGATCTGGAGAGATAGAGATCCTCCAGAACCTGGTGAAAATGTAACTTGTGGAGGTTATTAAGAGACTACTCAGTAGGACTAGAAATGTGGACTAGGTTATGCTACATGCTTTTGATGCAATTTCCTGGTATAGTAAGCAAATATGTCATCTTCATAAACACATCACACTATTATAACTGCTGTGTGTTCCCCCTATCTCTATCAAAATACTGTCCCATAGTTTCACTTGATGGTTAAAACATTTATAGGATTCCAACATATATGTTGGAATAGCTTATAGAGACTGCTCAAAGCTCGCCTATAACCATTCCTTGTTAATGCTAAAGTTGTCCTTCAGCCTAAGGACAGCTTTTCCCTCTCTTGTAATGACTACACTGATGCAAGTAAATCTCAGGCAGTAGAGCAGCTTTGATGGCTTTCCACTACACATATTCAGGGAATATGTGGGTGTGTTTTTATGCAGAAACACCTTCCACTAGATCAGGTTGCACAGAGCTTCATCCAACCTCACCCTGAACTCTTCCAGAGATGGGGCATTCACAACTTCTCTGGGCAACCTGTTCCAGTGCCTCGCCATCCTCACAGTAAAGAATTTCTTTCAAATATCTAATCTGAATCTACTCTCTCAGCTTAGATCCATTCCCTCTTGTCCTATCACTACATGCCCTCGTAAAAAGTCCTTCTCCAGCCTTCTTGTAGGCCTCCTTTAACTACTGGAAGGTGCTGTAAGGTTTGCCCAGGGCCTTCTCCACCATGCTGAATAGTCCCAACTCTCTCAGCCTGTAACCATCTTTATATACTAAATAAACAACTATTATATACAACAACACACTATAATCCAAACCTCTATGAAAAGCCTTCAACATTTTTCATGAAAATCCACAAATATGGTATCTTTGGAACTCATCAGATCCCTGCATGTGAGTCTCCTCTGTATCTGCTTGTGCCTTTCTGCACATTATGAGACAGCAGGAAATAGAGCAGTTACTCAAATAAAAAAACAGAGCTAAATTACCAGTGCAAGGGATTGCATCATATAAAGGGGATACTATCTTCTTCTCCAGAAGAATCAATTAAAAAATCCTTTCAGTATCTGCTGAAATCTCAGCATTCATTTGTACAGTGTCCTATCAAGAAATAGTAAACTTTGAAAACTGAGAGCAGATAAAAGTTACTGTACTGGAGATAGTGCATAAAACTTTCTTCATTGGTCACAATATACCTAACTAATATGTATGCCACATGGTAAACATACCAGACATCCGGTCACCCCACACATTTTGGAATAGTCAACTATAGTTGTCTACTACTCTACTCATTCTACTTCTACTACGTTCAAACATTGCTGTGTTTGCTCAGACATTTCTACTAGGTTAAGACCACCACAGTAGAAAAAAATAGCTACTGTTTCATTTTGGAAGACAAAAACATGATAAAGTAGAAAAACTTTTATATATTAAATATCTATTTTTCTTACAGTGTAACTGTTAGTTATGTCATCCTTGCTGTCTTGGGAAATCATTAGAGTTCGTCTTTAAAAAAAGAAATCTAAACTGTTTTAATCCCCATTTAGACCAGCTGTTATACATTACTGAAATTCCTTGAGGAAGTGTAACTTTTACAAATTTGGACAGCTTGTTTCATTTCCCTAAGCTGTTTCTTTACAATATCTTTGCATAAAGGGCAAGAGGGAAAAAGAAACAGCTGAATCGAAAAAAAGGTGTTCATATGGACAAAGCAGAAATGGCATCTTTTAAAAACTAACCTGTTATTACTAAACATTAAGGTCTGTTCAATGGACCGAAAACACCCTCAATTAATTCTATAATGCCAGAGCTGCACATCCTAATGTGTGCAGCATGTTCTACAGTGTAGCCCTCAGCTACTCACAGGACTTTGGTTTTCTGGAATTTTTTTTTTGAATAGCAAAACCTTCCCAAGGCCGAGAGCTCCATGAGAGAAAAGCTTGAGAATTATTCAAATTGCAGCAGAATCAGCCCCAGTTTTCCTTTTTCAGACCACCTTGAGGCTTCTCCAACACAGAGACTCCGAGACTAAACAAGTACTAAATTAAATGAGAATGCTCTTTATCCTGTTTAGGGTTACACAAGGAGCAAATTTACTTTACAAAGATGTTGTATTTTCAGAGTCTAGAACACAAATGTAACTTATGTCTGCATTACTCTTGGTACAGGCCCCTCAAGCTGTTCCTGGATGGAGACGCTCCAAGAAGGTTCAGCACTGCCTACTCCATAAGTGATAGTCAGAAAGCAGCATCTCTATGTTCCATAGCCAGAAAAGAAACTTATTTTGTACATATTTGTTCTTATCTCACGTATCCTTGTCATGTGAAAAGAGTCTGATCATGCTGGCACTTCCAAAACTATTTTAGGTCTTTCCTAGACAATGTTTTCTCTTGCGATCCAATATCCCATTATTTTGATTATGTGATCTGGGCCATTGTTCACAGTTTGACTTAGAGAAAGAGACGACCAAAGTAAGATCCGTGAAGCTGTCACAAAGGCCTGACATCTGAAGTGAAACTCTTCAGTGAAGTTTACGACTCATTTTAAAACATAGGGTTTTGGGGAAATTTTTTTAGACACATCTGTCAAAACCCAGAGAAATCAGCAACTTATGCACAAGAACAAACCACCGATGATAAAAGCATAATGGTTTTCTATCTAACATGGTGTGATATTTCATTTGCAAAGACAATCATGAGTTTCCCATTTGTGCACAGGCATTTGGGCATGAAATTGTACCACCTTTTGTTGTAACATTTCTTGTAACAGCTCTGGGTTCTCCATGCTTACAGACACATTGTACTTCGTAATACAGTCTAGATGTTTCCTTTGCTCTCAGTGGGAAAGAAGACAAATCAAGCATTAAAGTCCGTTTATGCTAAAAATGGCTGTCACAGGATGCTCAAAGTGAAAAAACTTTAAATAAAATTAGATCAGACAGGATGAGAACCTTTTCCCTCTTTCACATTTCAGAGTATGCAGCAGCTATGGAAATAAGACAAAATACTAGCATGTACAAGTCAAATTGGGTATAATTTCTCCTTGAAGACTACACACTTCAAACAAGTTCAAAAATACTAAAGTTGGTTCCCAAAACCCTTTCAAAATTTCCTTTAACTTCTAGATGAATGAAAAATGGCATAAAATCTGGTGCTTGCAGCAGTACTTCAAAAAACTCATAATGATTTATTTTATTCACCTTTAGTTGCTTTTAAGGCTTCAATTTTTAGTTTATGTATTCCAGATATCCAGTCCAGTGTTCTAAAGAACCTAAAAATCAATCCTCAAAATGTGAGTCAGAAAAACAACAAAAAAAAAGAAATATAAATTCCTTGGCCAACTTGAAGAGTATTGACCTGGTATAGCCAACAAGTTTACGTTTGCAGGAGGAAAACTGGTACAGAGAATAACAGATTATAAATCTGTTATTTCAGCGTGGGTGAGGAGGAAGATTAAGGACAAGTGTCACTGCATTGATTCTGCAACTATTCTTTATCACATTTTTAACACATGGCATGGATGCACAAAGCTCCAAATGAGAGCATTTTGGATGGAGCTTTTTTTAAAATCACAAGAATAAACAAGTAAAATAGAGTACTAGGAGGGAACACCATAAAAACCACTTTGTTCCCCTTTATCAAAGAAAAATATCTTCTACTTTCTCTCCAAACTCAGTATCAAAACATATTCCAACTGTTGATTTTGGTCAGAAAACCTCAACAGGATTACTCCCCAACTGCCCAGATTTCACAGTTATAGTGACTGGTGATATTTTTGTATTCTCCTGCCTTCTTGTATATCATTTACCTATCGTTTAAGTCTCCAGGCTCCATCTGAAATTTGTATTAGGATGAGATCTGGACATGTATCAGCTATTCCTCTCATACTTAGTTTCACAGAAAACAAAGCTGGGTATGTAGCCCAGCCAGGTAATTACCCATGGAAGAGATCCCAGACATACAGAAAGATCATTTAATTCACTAAGATTTTTTTTTACCTTATCTTTTATTTCTAGAAGACAACTCAAAACACCTAATACATGCTTGTGCATTAAGGTTTTAACACCAGAAAGACTATCTTACCTCATATACTTCCTTTTTCTGGCACTACTTTAGATACAGCGATGACTGCTGGCTCAGAGGAAAGTGACCTCCCTTTTTCAGGGAATTGTAAATGCAAGAGCTAAAGTTACTATATTTACTTTGCCACAATACTCCCATCATTACAGAGAAAATACTGGGGAAAAAAAAAACAGGGTAGGAAAACCTCATAAGGATTCTTTTGCTCAGCTTTTCTCATAATTTCTTAATAATTTTCTATGTCAGTTTTGGAACCTGCCTTTTCTCCTTGTTTCTCCCCAGTAGTAGAAACACAGGTAGTTTATAATACAGACAATAATGAGAAAGGCTGGTTATTCAATGATTAGGAGAAAGAGAGAGAGAAAGACAAATAGGTTAAAAATATATACATTGAGTGATTATATGCCTAATTCCAGCTGAGCTCTTTAACTTCTCCCTGCATTTCCTCTCTAAATTCTTTATGTCTCTCCTCTACCAATATTTTTTCCTCTTCTGATACAGTTCTGCATGATCACTTCTTTTCTTATAGACAGCAAATGGTAGCAAGCAGCATGTAGATGCTTGAAGTGCAAATGGCTCATAAAATAAGAAAAAGATTTACCCAAAACCAACTAAGAAATTATTTTTGTTTTTATTTTCCATAATTACTTGAGGCTTTCAAAACTCAGTCTGCTCATTTTATTCAGTTAGCTTTACACTATGCAGAGCTTGATGAACAGAGCAGCTCTACGTGGATTTTATTTGGTAATGCCTTAAGTTCTAGTTACTCAACATCTAACTGCATCTTAATCTTCTAATCTCTTGTTCTGCTCATCAGTAGGAACTTTACATATGCCAATTGTTTAAGGGAAGCTTAAAGAAAAAAAGTGAAAGGAGAAACATTTAAAGGTTAAGATTTTAAGGGACTTGGTGCACACTTCACATTTTTGTAAAGAAGCTAATCTCTTCCATGAAATAGAGCAACTTCTGCGTAGGAAGGTTTTAATCCTTAAAGCGATACTTTCTATCTTTTAAATAAACTTTGCTATTATCTGATGAACCATGAAAAATTTTGAATGATATTGCACAAGTCATTGTACTGCAATAGTTTTCCAGTGTCTAAGCACATTTACCTAAGTGCTTCCTCAAGTAACCTGAAAATCTCTTCCAATGTTGTCCTTATTTTTAATTCTAACAGGAGATAGCTGCATTTGGCTGTCAGTGTGTTTAAATAGTAAGCAAACACTATGGCTCTGCAAGGTACCTTTCTTGTAAGAAAAAAAAAGAGCCCGCAATTATCACTGTGCGGTACCCTGTATATCAGTGTGCACTCAAATATAAAAAGGGCCTATTATCTGTACTGTTACAGACTACAAAAAGTGCACCTTCAAGGCAGTACAGCAATTTACCAACGATGGTGTGTCTTCAAATAACTACATTAGAAGAATGAGCATTAAACAACTTTTAATGGCTGCATCTACAGAAAAGTTTGTGGCACTAAGCCATAGGTCTTTCTCATCTGAAATTTATATTTAGATACATAATTTCTTTTATCTGTATACCAATTTCTCATTGTTACAGAACATATGCTCTTCCTCAAAATAACTTGCTATTTTTGTACTATTACTCAGCCACATACTTCCACAAAGCTGCAAGTGTTACTTCAGATAAACTTAGTGGTTTTTTGGCTAGTTTCCATGCTACTTTAAAAACAGAAAAAAGACTACCTAATGAAGCATGCTTCTGTACCCCCTTCACCAAACTTGGGTTTGCTTTGCATGAGGGCAGTTATCAGTCCCCAATTGACTAGTGGGGATGGAAGGGAGGAAAAGGTATAAATTCCTGCACATTTCCCCTTTGGTAGAAGTCCTTCAGACAGGAATGGTATCATATCCTACCTCTTAGTAACTCTGATGACTTTTTCTGCTATTTTAAGGGTTTCTGAATGGAAAATAGTAGTGGTCCAAATTGTACAATTATATCATCAAAGGGTGGATGAAAGAACGTTAAACATTCACAAGATTTAACAGAACTGTTCACAAATATGATAAGCATCTCCCTAAATCTTTGATTTGATACATTTAGCTATAGCAACTTAAATTTCAAATGTTTTCAATAAATTACCACTGCCTCACTAATTGCTATTCAGATGTTATGCAATCTTTGAATTTCATAGCCCTGCTACATACTACCTCTTCCAGAACATTTTTGCATCAGCTGTTATCATTAGCACACCAATGCCATTTCCCTCGCCAATCAAAAATATAAGTATGCAAGACATACCCTTCAGCAACAAAAAGTCTTATTTTATCTGTAGAAGTAACTTATTGCAACCATAGAGATATGTGGGGTTTGATATGTATTTTTTAAAATAGAGACACCCCACACACTTCATATAGAAATAAATATTTCAGTATTCTTCAAAATGAAGCAGCAGCTTGTTTTCTATGAGATTTGAAAAACAAATTGACAGTCTCTCCATTTTGATCATCATGATAGATTCAAATTTGCACAGATACGGAAAAAGTAGGAATTTAGCAGGATGCAATAATACTAGCTGGTTTTTATTCTAAGTGTGCATAAATTTCTTACCAACTATATGCTTTCTTTTCTGTCTTAGAAAACTATTTTAGACCACATTAAATGGAATTTCATCATATAAAGTAATATATTTTCATGCAAAAATTCTCATTTGTTCAATCACATCATTTGTACATATTTTACTCAATACTGCTGAAGTCTACAGAGCTAGAAATTTATCATACAGGCATGTAAATAGTTTCTAATCTAAAAAAAATCTATAAATAAAAATAATTTTTACCCTAGAAATTTACTGAATCCTCATTTCATAACGTTATAAGCCTAAAAGGACTTGCTAAACTTGATCATTTTGGGCCACTGACCTTCCTGTCTAACTCCTCCCTGAGGAAGCTATAAAATCCCTGTCCTGACAGATCTTCAACATGTTTTGAAGAACAAGATTTCCATTTGTTTGGGGATGTTCTGAGAGGAAACACACTTCTCTCAAGAACTGCTTAAAGCTACAAGAAAAAATAATGTTTTGGACATGGCAATTCTGAAAATTGAATGCAAATGAAGTTGCTTCATCACACAATGAATGTATCATATGCTGTTCACACAGCTCCATTCCAGCAGAATCATAGTTCACTGGGTCATTTCTGGACATCCAACGTGAATACAAACAATCTACAAAACGTTGTGAACTTATTTTTCTCTTGCATGTACCTTACCACTTTTTAATATCAGTGGGTTTTAGCCTCTTTCCCTACAGTCCTCAGAGATTACAATTATTAATCTATGAAAAATTCTTCTAAATTGTTTGTGATCATAAAAAAAATTGATGGGACACAAATGTGTTGTGAGGGAAGCAACCTCCAGCTGGGGAGGAATGAAAGACCTGAGAAAGGAAATACACATTCAACTGCTCCAGGAAAGAACCATAAGAGAAGGTCTGACCAGTTTGAGTGTTAACTCCACATTTAACAGATATGAAACTATACTGTTATAAATGTATTTCCATTAGCATTGTCCTATCAATATTAGCTATCCTGTAAGCAACTTTTGCAGAGTCTTCCATATTTGTTATATGACTCCTGTTAAGGACCGCTCCACATTACACAACTAAGCAGGATGCAAGAAGCTCTAAGGAGGAAGTTGAGGCTGTTCACCGAGAGGCAGGGAGGGGACAGCAGTAATGTACTGACCTTCTGTTTTCACTTTTTCATACTCTACTGCATTCCAACTGCTACTGGTAAGTAAATTACTTGGCTTATTTAAAGCTAGCAGAACAAAAGCAAAAAGTGTAATTGTCATGCTGGTATAGTCGTTAGATATCCACTCTCTCTTACCAAGTTATTCCCCCAGTTCATCTGCCTGGGAGTCAGATAGCTGCCTCACATCACAGCACAGCAGGGCCACTATCACTTACTCATTATCATCAAACCACCTGCAGCCACACAGACATGGCTAAGCTGGAGTATTCTTTGCCCGTCTGTATCACTTCGCCTCCTGCTGGGAAACTAGCCTGTTCTATTTTCACAGAAGCATAAGGTTAACACAATATGGTTTTGCTGCCATAGTGCTGCTGGCTAGCAGAGTAATTCTTTTCAATATTAGACATTAATGGGTAGTTAATAAAAATTTCTTTAACACTCTTGTCTTTGCTGGGCAAATTTTTATGAAGAAATGCTTTATCAACCAAAACGTAACTCCAATAAAAACAAAAATAGCAGCAAGACAATGAGCACAACATTTGTCACATGTATGTGAATGATCTTGTAGCCTGAAATGGGTCCAACTGTAAATTCATAAGTAATAGAACAAAAAGTAATAGGGAAAACAATTAAGCATGTATACACACTTGAATCAAAGCTCAGTTTGAATTTAGTGTGTTTGATCAAAAAATTAAAACATAATCAAAACATATTCTAGACTGAAGATTTTGACTGCATTTTGTTTAAAAGTATCCTCATCCACAAAGTGCTAACATTCAGTTACTGAAACTATTCATTCTTCAAAAGTAATGGAGCTGTGCCTCTAAGAGAGCCTTCAAATATCTGGATACTAGTTTGTCAGTTTCTCTTCATTAAGTGATAATGAGCTGAGATCAGATTACCAGTTTTTTCTTTTTAAAAAGGAATAAACTACAAAAACTCTTAATTTAAGAATTAGGAAGTCAACAAAGATAACATGGAACAACTTCAACTGATTGTTAGATGAAATATAAGATAAATATCTTCATCAATATTCCAAAGCAGCTGCCCAGGGAATAGTAAGAAAAGAACATACATGATATTCCCCTGAACAATCTTCAGACTCCAAACCCTTTCCAACCTTTCCAAGGAACTTTCTGAGATAGATATTACTGTGGCTAAGAAACCTTCATGCATTTATCCTTATGTAATTGTTCAGACTCCCCTTAGATTAAAAAAAAATAGCATCTTATTTTGTTTTGAACCTGTCTCCTGCTAGCTTCATATGATACCCTTCAGCACCCCATGGGAAGCCCAAGCTTGAGCAGCCTCCTGGCAGGACCTGTGTACCCATGGGGAGAGGAACCCATACTGGAGCATGTTTGCTGACAAGGCTTGTGACCCCACAGGCGACCTATGCTGGAGCAGCCTGTTCCTGAAGGACGGCACCCTGTGAAAAGGTACCCACACTACAGTAGTACATGAAGTTTCCTAGAACTGATTCTCAGTGATTTTGTTGTCCAGTTTTGCTGGATCTTTAAAGTTCTGAAAATACAGCAAAACTTCCATTTTCTTATAAAATAGCATTTTAGGCTCAAGTCTACATAAACATTGACCAACTACGAAAATGAATCGTTCTTCAGATAAGAGCCTTATCTGGTTACCTGTCTGAAATACGTGTTGTTCAATTCCTATGTTACGCATTATTGTGATTGCACCTCTTATGTTGTTAAAAAAAAGGTAAAAAACCCAAACCAAACCAAACCAAAAAAAGAAACAAAACCACAAACCTAGCATACTTTACATTACTTGCATTTATTTTTTAAAAGTATGGAATTTAAAACAAATGCTTCAGGAAATTATTATTGCTTATTAAGGAAAGCATCTTTCTCACAGTCCTACATTCACATTGAAATAATCCAAGAATTTGTCAATCACAAACTATTCAGCAGATACCAGAAACATAGTTTGGCATGCAAAGAAGTATTAGGAGTTTGAATGACACATTTATTGATAAAATAGGAATATATTCTTTTTAAGTGTATATTTCTACATCCCAAACCAGATTTAGTTTTCCAGCTATAAGAAAACTAACTTTTTGTAAATTCATATTCAGCCTACTGTTATATAACCTGTTATATATACTGTTAACTCCTGCAAGTCTTACATTTTTTGATAAAGAAATCTTTTATCAATAGAAAAAAAAAAGGTATGTTGGTGTACCAAAATTCAAACTTTTGAGCTTTGATTATGAATATTAGTAACTTCTTTAAATTTAATAAGTAGTTTTATCTCTTCAAGCACGACATTCTGAATGCATGTTTAAGAAGTATTTGCATTTCTTTTACCTTTAAATTGTTGGCATTTCCAGCAGATTAGAATATAAGTCTGTAGGAATTGAGAGATGAGAAAACTCAAGTCCTGTGAAGCCATTTTCAACAAAATTATTTTAATTCATTCAGGATAGAAATGCAAATAAATCTTTTGAACACACACTGAGCACAGAAAATTGCAATGAGACTCCAACACGATTATTATAACATGAGGTGGAATGAAGAGAAGTATTAGTGTGGCAGCTTGGAATTGAGAATTTCTAAGGATACAGACATCAGATAAGCACTAACGGGGTCACAGTACCTTTGAATCCAAGAAGCAACAGTAATTTTCAAAATAATATCACAAAATTTAACAAAATACTACAACTTTTTCATCAACAAGTCCAATATACAATAACGTAGGTTAGTTTAAAAAAAAAAAAAGATACCATATTTTTAATCCAAGAAAGATGAGAACCATTAGTATGTTTTATAGTTACTAAGGGCTGAGAAGACCTTGCGTGGGGTACAACTGTCAGATCTCATACACCCTCCTTTTGTCTCTTTCCTCTCAAAGATATTTTAAGTAAAAGTAGGAAAAAGGTCTATCAGATGCATCAGGCATTTTACTTCTGTCTGGGAGGAAAAGTGAAAACAACATTTATTCAAACATGTTAAGCTTTATAGAGTTATATGGACAGTGGAAGAGTACACACTTGGAAGCAGATGTAGCACTAAAGGCTATTGCAGAGTATGCACAGAATGAATGTGTTTACACACACCATTACAATTAAGGAAATTAGCTACATATCCACCAAAATAAAACTGCTGAAAATTTAATTATTTAGCATATATAAAAAAAGGCCAGAAAAGAGATATCCCTTCCCTCTTTCCTTTCTACTGTCATTGTAATCTTTTGATTCTCAAGAGGTTAAGAAATAATCTGCGCCTATTTCTTTTGGCATTCTGTTATTTAAAATATTGAATGCTACTAAAGAAGTATGGAGTTTTGGGGGGTTTTTTTTGCTTAAAAATACATATTTGGGGGAAACTCTGACTACATTAAAATTTCATTCCAATATTGATTAGTTTGGGTATTAATTAATAGTTATAGATCCACCCCAATTAATATCAAAATGGTTTCATTTACTGAACCTCACAGATATATTTCTTCTTTTACTACATTTTTTCTGACAAATGATATGGAAATCCCTCAGCAAACTCTGCCATAAGATCAACACCCTTTCAAATACAAAAAGGGAAATGTATCACTTTAAAGGTTGTAAGAAAAGATAGAAAAAAGCAACCAGATAATGGTACACTTCAAAAGATACACTGCACAGGAGGGAATACATTACCAAATAGAAGAAAAAGCTCAGCTCTTTCCCAATAACTAGCCTGAACTAACTCACTTCATCTGCTTCCTGGTCACTAACTATGATTAGATATAATGGGTTCCCTCCCTTACAAATACCAACATACTTTAAATAAAAAAAGTATGGTTTTTTTCTTACAATAACAGAGGGAGTTTGAAACAACCAAAAAAGCTCAAAAACCCAAACCACACAAAAAACATGTGTAATAGCAATTCTAGAAATTTCATCTTAAATGAAGAAGAAATTCAGAAGAAAATCAGAATATTTGCAAAGAATTCAGACTTACTTTTAAAAAAGAGTAGTTAAACTATTTCAACCATATTATGGATACACATTCAGGATTAAATTAATTCCATACAGTTTAAGTCACTTCCAAAATAAATTAATATAAATTAAATTAAGGAAGCCAATTTTAAAAGCATTCTGAACAAGGATTTAATGCAATTTGATGAATCTGCTTCAAATCTAGTTAGTGCAGATTAATTTTTTGAGTGTCCTTGTGTAAACAAGCCCAAGGACCTTAGAAATGCTATCACGCAGAAAAACCTGGATAGTTTTAAGATCACACACTATAATGCATGCAAGACCCTCTATAATAAGTATAAGCCTTTATTACAGCTTTATTTCATTCCCTGCTTAATTTTGTTTTAAAAGGGGACATTTGCATTTAAATTATTAAATTTGGGTTGGTTTTTTTTTAACTTTAATAAATCACTTTCTCTCTTCTGGTGGCAGTGTTAAAATGAGGACAAAGATCTACTTTTAGACTAATGTTAAAAGTAATCACAGAGTGAGAATTCCAGCTAAGCCTAGAAACAGTCATGATCAACCAGCATTTCCACATTTGGGAATATTTACTTTTATGTAGGAAAGAAATTTAGCATTTTCCAGAAAAACACAGGGTTTTATTCTTAAAATCTAAAAAGAAATAGAGCACTATATGAAACTTATCATCATTTCCTATTTTCAGTGTTCAACCCTTATTTATATGTAGGCATAAAACAATCTTACACATGGCGAGTATTATGTTAATTTACTTCCATGTACAAATTCAAGCAGATAATAAGATATTCTAAAATTATCCATCATTTACAGGAAACACCAAGATTACCTTGCTTACAATAACTCTCAGGCCATGCACAGCAAGAAGGAGGAACAGAAGTTTCTGATCTAAACACAGAGGTCTATGAACACAACCAGACAGCCACACAACTGAGGCTCAGCTCTGTCAGCTTCAGCTGCCTTTACTTTAAGAAAGGTTTGGGCTCTGCTACAACAGAACAAGGGAGAATCCTGAATGGTTAACTAAATACTTGAGAAATATTGAGTACTTCTCAGTGAGCGAGGCCATAATTTCTTGTATGTGGTAATGAGTTTGTTTAATTCAGTTAAAAAGAAATCCTTCAAGACAGGGCAACTCTACCTCCTAGTAGCCTATCTCACTTGTGCACCAGGATGGTCTTTCACATCTTCCATCCCCTAACTGGCTACACATTATGCTGCTCCCGCTATTCTATGCTACTTCTGAGGCTATTTCAGTCAAAATGTACCAGGTTAGCAAAACCCTAATATTTAAACAAGGGCTTGTAGTGATAGGACAAGGGGTAATGGTTTTAAACTGAAGGAGGACAGGTTTACATTAGATATTAGGAAGCAATTCTTTACAGAGAGGGTGGTGAGGCGCTGAAGCAGGTTGCCCAGAAAGCTTGCGGATGGCTGATCCCTGGAAGCGTTCAAGGGCAGGTTGGATGCGGCTTTGAGCAACATGGGCCAGTGGAAGGTATCCCATGTTAAAGACATCAGAATGAGGAATTCTTCCTTGTGATTTAACTTACGTGAAACATTTAGATACTTCATAAGGCATTTGTCAAGGAAGTTACTTGAAATTTTAGAAGTTAGAGTACAATCACCAAATTCAGAAGTCAATTATTTCCTCTAAATCTGATCAAAAGCATCCCTTCCTGCTCTTCCTTCCCTTAAAAGCAACGAGCTCCCATTGCACAAACAATGTACTGCAAATATCTTTAATGGTAGAGCATACTTCTTTGCTTGTACCCATCCAGATCTGACAAACAGCATAATCAACATAAAGCTAATTCTATGTCTAATCCTAATCTCCTCAACAGATAAGTGTGAAAGGGAAGAAAATAGTAGATATGCAATGCATTCTCTCCTCTACCAGACTCTTAACAAAGGAAATGCTGCAGTCTCAGCCAAAAAGCTCATGAGATCTTATTTCCCCTTCCTTTCTTGCTCTCCTGTTTAGGAGTGGGTCATAATTATCCTAAGGTAAATAGAGCAGTAACCATTTTTAGGTCACTGACAAAATATTTCAGTGAGAAAGCCTGGAAGCAATCAAATCATCACAGAGCTTTTCCTACAGTTGGGATGATCTAAATCCAGGCACTCATCAATTTGAGACTGAATGTCATGTATACAGGTACTTAAAAATTCATCTGCACAGCTTTATCACTTCTGCTGTCAAAAACTAGTAAATTCTTGTAATTTGATTTCAACCTAAAACATCTTAGAAACTGACTCTAAGTGTTACTATTTTAAGAACCACTTGTAAATTGAACCTGCAATCATGTTCAGGTAAGGACAGATTTGCGAGTTCTTAAATCATTAGCAGTTTCAGCCAATAATCAAATAAACCAAACAAGAGCAATTAAAAAAAAAAAGAGTCAATAACTGCATTTTCAAAGCACTTTTGAAAGTTATTTTCATACTGAAATGCTTCCAAAAACCCTGTAATCTAGAACTCTGCTTGGTTTCAATTAGTATAAAAAATCACAGGCCACAGAAAGACTGATTAATCTACTTCCTGTAGTTAAAAAAAAAAATCTCATGACTCATGAGTATGACAGGTGCAATAGAATTAAAGTCGATAAGAGAATGTCACACTACCAATTTCATACAAATTTGCATTGTAAATATATTTAAATATAAGCATTTAGGAAAATAAAACAAACTCATCTTACCAACCCATCTCTAAGCTAGTTCAGGCAACTAGGCTACCATCAGAAACAGGTTGGAATTTTTGTGTAGTTTCTCATAGGAGCCTTAAATTTATAAGATGTTGACAATTTGCATGGTAAACATTGAAGTTGAGGAATTCTGGGAGATTGGATGAAGCAGAGAAAGAAAAATCCTTATTGAACAGAAAGAAAATGCTATGGAGAAAAAGGCATTTCACTCAGAAAATGCAATTTTTCATTTAATTACAGCAAATATAGTGCTAAGGCTAAAAAAAAAAAAAAGAATATCAAAAGAACATCAAGACCTTAACTAAATCCAGTTACCACAGAAAATGCAAAACACTGATGCGAGGATATGGAGACATTTAATCACTCAATATGACTGCTTTATGCCAACTGGAAGTAATTTGTATCATCTGCTTGTAAGGAAGGCACCTTAATCAATCCCATCTTTCAAAAGCCTTTGCTTAAACCCAGACTCATTTTTTGGATCTTCTACAAAACTGTCTTCATCTGACATCACTGCTAAAAACGTGGTAATTTGCTTTTCAGGTTTGTAGAGCTTGGCTTTAGCTACGACAATTCCTAAAAGAGGTTGCTTCCTCAAATACAGTCCACCTCCTTCCCCCATGTTTTCCTATAATCGTAACACAAGTCTAGGTATGTAAGTACGAGATTGAATAGCAATTTATATGTGCACAGTTAGAATGGTCTGAGGCTGTGCAATTTCACACTACTCTCCCTCAGATGCAGATCAGTAGACCTCGTAAATAGAATTAGGATGATCCTGCAGTTTGAGGTATTCACCTTCAAGACTCCCAATCAAAGCATAATCCCCCACCTCAGGTAGTTCCAAATCAAATAAAGTAGACTTGAGCTTCAGTTTCCCACTTCCTAGATTAGTCACTGAGATTCCCAAATACAGTCTGAACACAGGTCCCCAGCAGCAAGCTGATGAACTGTGGAAACTGCCAAGCCTCAGAACAGGTTTGGGTTTTAACATCATCAGTTAAGCAAAAGCGTGCAAGGAACCCTTCCTGAAATCCTATGGGCTGTTGTTTGATGGATACTTGCCAAGTATGATTCTAACACGCTTCCTGTACTTTATATAATGCCTTACCCCTGCAAACTTACTCCACAGAAGTCTCACTGATCATTACCCTATTAATTTAATTTATATTGTTCTTCCCTTGCTTTCAGTCGGATTGTTCCCAGAATAAGAGCCTTGCTGTACAAAGATGCAAAGTCATAATCCAGCTCCTGCTGAATACAGCTGTGAGCAGTTATTGTGCATGCCTTTGAATTTAGTGTTATGTAACCTTCCTTTGGCTTACCCATGTGGAGAAATATTAAAATAAATTAACATTTCACTGGCTCTCTAATTGGAAGTGTCTGTTTGAAACAAATATGTTTATCAAACAGTTTGACTGGGAAAATACATTACTGTAGCTGCAGTTACCCAAATTACATGCTGTCTAAAGCAAAAAGGGCAAAAGCCATCTGGCTCCATATAACTTACATTTTCTAGACAGCTTGCAGCTGGTTCTGATTAAGCAGCATCTCAGTACTCCCAGAGATCTATTTTTAACTCTGCAACTTTATTTTTAGTGCTCGCACATCTAAGGCACATGGTATTTACATTAATAAATGAACAACCACCTACAGTTAAGAAAAGCTTTGTGCAATTCTTGTGGCACAGTCACTGCACAACATAGATGGATGGTTAAATAAAACATCATGTGTTCTAACTGAAGAGACCTGCCCCACCTCTTGGCTATTTACAGGACTGCAGAAACCATCTCTGGAGGGCTTGAAGGGCAGGAAGACAGGGATAGACAAAAGGATGATTTACGTCTTCTGAAGTAACACTGGGTGGCATGTCCTAGAAAGAGAGTACATATCTCTTGGCCCAACCCCTCCCCAGAAAAATATATATATATTTTTTTTTTCAAATGGAATAAATATCAATATACAGTTCAGAATGACTGAAATCTGCTGCTAAAGCCCTGAAATTGTCAGAACAGTGGATGCTGCAAGTGCAGGAAACTTTAGCAGAACTTTTAAATTTTTTTTTATAGATAGACACACATACATACACAAACAGAGTTTACAGATGATTTTTGATTGTAAAATACCAGATCATTCCTGTACCATTGAAACACCCCTTTCACAAGGATATTAAACACATGCACCAGAAAGGTTAAATGTACAACATGTTTTCTGATTTTTTTTTAAGGTCTCTATATTTTCTTTCCATGGTATCACAGAACTCCAATATCATAACTGAGGGGGTGGGGGGAGGCTAAGATCAATAACCAGTTATAATGAAGTTAGATAGTTAATCTAAAGCTAAACCATGCTTCAATTTAAAAGATTAATTCCATTTTGCATGCACTTGCAACCTATTCTATTGCATAGACTATTATGTACGTTCGACCTCCTCCCCCTCTGATCCTTTACTCTTTCAAACCAAAGCAAGTAGCTGCACCAGACAGCGTGAGCTGTCAAAGGGCCCTGCTAGCACTGTTCACAACAGTATGCCCCCAGAATTTGGTTCTGGACGGTTATACCGAAAGAACTATTAATCCTGAAAGTAGAAGATTTTTACTACTTCCAGAAACACTTCCCAGACATAAGAAACCACAAAATATAAGAGAAGTAATCCAGATTTCCTTTTAACGTGCAATTAAAAGAATTTGCTCTTCCAGTCCATATCCACTGAGCTACATTACTAATGTAACAGACTTTGAAACTAGTGCCAGCTAAACACCTTACAATCCCATCAGCGGGAATGTTTTCAGCACCATAAAGTACTGACTAGCTGTAAAATCTTAGTCAACTTTGAAACAAATCTCCATTTCAGTAGCTAGGTGTGCAGAGCACCAGAGAAGCTGGTCCCAGTTCCCTTGTGACACTGAGGACCAGCGCCAAATGGAAGGGAAGCTATTTCCCCAGGAAGTTCTTTCAAAAAATTTCTTTTCCTTACTCACAGTTTAGACACACTTATTCACATGTATTCTTAGGGTTTTGTATGTGTCTTCTCTATATGCCTTTTTTCTTATGTCCTTGTTCCATATTCTTTTAGGCCAAGTCCAGTGTTTTCCCCCTCCATGGCTCTTAATGTCTCCACTCTATCTAATTTTCGCTTCTTTATGTTGCTTTCAAGTCACTGTGTCACTGTCTTTCTTCTTAATCCTCCTCTGCATGCAAATGCTACATTTGTTTCATTATTCAGTTGACTGGCTGGGGAGTTTCCTACTGAAAGGACTACATTATTAAATTCCAATGTACACGGATCTGCACCCCAAAGACAGCCACTGCAGCTGTGTCTCCCTTCTAGAGAAATGAATGGCATCTCCACAAGTCTATAGGCACTCCTAATCAGCTAATCAAAATCAAAACATTATTTGTCATCTATCATTCCTTGGATGGTAATGGCTTAAGGAGTATTCCCAGGAACAAGCTTTCTGGCATGTTTTGTGAGGCAGGGCAAATAGACCCCTCAAGTGTATGCAATAACATGGTGCAAAAGGAATGTCCTAAAATACCAGTCTGAAAAGCTAAAATGTCGATGAAGTCACAGAAATAGCACATGGAAAGGTGATGCAGTATTTAATATAGCAACACTGTGTTCTGAGTTCCTCTCTCTTCTACTCTTTACAAAACAGCTGAATAGAAAATACAAAGTACTCAGTGGCTATTTCAGGATTTTCCTGACTTACCTTACATGTACTTATGAATTTGTCAACAAAAAAAATTGTCTAGGGCAACTACTGAATGTTTCAATAGAGAAAAAAAGACATCAGGATCGGAGGCAGCTTTTGAGTATTATAAAAGAAAGCTCTCTGCACCCACAGCAACTACTGAAAGCTGAGCTGGGGATGACAACGCAGAAAGAATCTTGTCTTGCCGATACCATCCCAGGAGTCTTTCTGCTGTGCCTTTTGCAAGCGGACTTGTCTATCTCGCATTGGCCTCTTTAGCCACCAGCGCGCTTGTAGCAAATGTGGGTAGAGCCCTTCCCAAATCTTCGTTCACAAAGCCTAGCCATGATGATGATATTCACTATAAGTCACTAAAGATATACTTCTAGGCTACAGAAACAGCTGCAAGTACATTAGGGGGAGCTGTGAAAGATATCTGATGTCTGCTTTCTTCATGCAGCTTAAAGTTTGTGTATTGTGCACTGGCCTTTATTGCAGGGTACTGCCTCAAAATAATACTGTTTTAAAATACAATGTAGATTTTTTTTAATACAACTGATATGAGTCACACAACACACAGCGTACACAACACCTCGTTGTCTCCATACTTTCAGAAAACCTTTTTATCCTCTACCATGCCCCAGATCTGTAATCCATTGAGAATTTCCCACTCGGGTCAGATAATTCTCCATTTCCCAGTGCAGGAAATCAAGAATACAGACAACATGAAACTCGGACAAATTAACAACACAAACATTCAATTTTGAAAAACCTGTAAACTCTTTTCTGCACAGCACAGATGCAGCCTTAAAGAGCAGTACACAGACGAAGCCACATGTGATGAGTTGTCATCTACATCACTCATACCATGGCAATGTCCTGCAGTCAAGCACTGAGGGGTGCAAACCCTTATTAATCCATAATCCAGACAACTGAGAGTGACTGCAAATCCAGGGATATTAAGAAATGAGAGATTAATAAACAATAAGTACTTGCATAGTTTTATGTACCAGAAATTTTCCTGACACTTCCAGGTGGTACTTTAAGAATCTAAGAGTAAATTGAAAACAAAAAGAGATTCAAAATTGTGATCTACAAAAAAAGGTTAAAGAAATGGATTTTTACAATCTAGTAAAGAGAAGACTGGAAAGAAACACTAACAAATGCTATCCTAAGAGAAGAACACTGAACAAGTGAGGGGGGGAAATAGCATGGCAGATGTCACTAGTTCTTATGTCTTCAGATCAAACAGCCGTTAATTACAATTGGTAATAAAGGGAACTTTGGGTAGGAATTCAGAAATTTTAAAACAGCTCAGTGCTTTGTTTTGGCAGAAACTGTCACAATGCCAAACCAGAAATTTTAAACTCAAAATATCCCATGTATAATGAATGGGAGTTTTGTCCAACCCTCTCAGACTGCCTTCCTTTCTGCCAGAATTTCCAGCCAGAGACCAGTACCTGAAGGAGACTCCACTCTTGGACAGACACTGAGGTTGACAACATCAACAACCTGAATCACAGCCCCTAGAACTACAGTCCACACCAAAATTGGGCATTACCCCAGGACCCCTGACAGCTGCCCAGCTTTGTCATAACTAAGAAAATGTAAAATGGAAGGCAGGGAGGGAGGAAGAAAAGAAGGAGGGAAGGAAGGAAGGAAGGAAGGAAAGAAGGAAAGTGTTACCTACATATTACGTGACAATCCTCTCCTGCAGAAAGTAGCAGTCCAAAACCAGATCTTTCGTGTATTAATCTGTTTTAAACCTCATTAAACTTTCAAAAGAAATTCTGAGTTTACAAATCTTGCATATCTAAACTGCAACACTAAACAGAAACAGATATAACTAGTAGAAATATAAACAAAAAGAGTAGAAACCTTGTGTTTCTAAGTAAAATCGCACATGGAAATAGGTCATCAACGGGGACCATGGAACTCACTGTGGTGTCAGCATTTAAAACTGAAATTTGTCTAGTCTTCTTAGAGATGATAATTAAAAAAAAAAAAAAAGTCCAGAGGTAGGTCCAAATTATGAGTTTGGTTCACCAGATATAACCAGAGTTTTGATCTACCCACAACGTACACATCATCGCCTGAAGTAAAGCATGACCCACCCACCCCCAATTTAAATCATACCCTGAGCTCCCTTTAGACATTCATTTGCTAAATGCTACAAAGCAGTGCTTAATTTCTAGACTAAGATATTCCATACACTCTAACATTTTAAACTTTGTAATGAAGTTTTGAAATTGCCACCAGCTTCCAAATTAGGCTGCAGCAAAATAGTCCTGTTTTTTCTGAGTTACCGAATCTGCAAATTACCTGTTATAAGTGTTATAATTATCACTGCAGAAACACTTATTCTGCAGAAACACATCTGGGCTGCCAGAGAAAAAATTAGGAGGTGGTGTGTGGGTGGGAAAACATTAAAAGTTGGCAAACACGCCTTTTTTAGGGTATTCAATATAATCAATGTTCATGCAGCAAACCTACTAAATGAAGAAACTAAAATAAAGGTTTTATTCATGGTGTTTTATCTAACTGTCCATATAATGTAATATTCTAGAAACATAGCCTTGCAAAAAGTGTAGCTCTTATAAATTCATATAGGACAATATTAATTCCATAACCTTTCAACAAACCATATTTTATATACTCCTAACTGCTTTGTGTTGTATATATCTTAATGGATGTGAAAGAATGCCTGGCGGGCAGATGCTGATCTATCACTTTAAAAGTGGTATGCTGTATAGCAGATGATGTGACCTTGTTGGTCATTTCTTTCAGCTATACAGTTCAAAACCAAAAATGTTCACTCAGCACCCAAATTCTGCATAGACAGAACTGTGAACTCTTAAAATCCATAAAAAAATAGTAAAGTGAAGATGTGTGAAGAAGTCCTTAGTATTTCTCTCCAGCTTTACCTAGGTCTAGGCAGTCCCATTAGATAGTTTTGGAGGCTGACCATACTTCTGCTCAAAGATCACTCATGATCCTTTCTTTTCAATGTAGGATGAATTAAACACACTTTTTCTCTTCCCTCTTCCTTCCTTACCTTGCCAAGGCCATTGATTGTGTGGCTATGTAGTAAACCACAATGAGAAACCAATCCAGGCTAAAAACAACTCTTTTTTCTTGGGAATAGCTGAACCTGGATCAGTTTCTGAATCCGTTTGATTCTGTGGTCACACAAATAAGCATACCTGGCACAACTGAGCAGTTGTGAAGAGTGAGAACAATGGGCAGGCAGTCATTAGAGCTGCTTATTCTGGCACTGCCACTGAAAAAGTCATTTCTCAAAACATAACCTCCCCTTGTGGAGGAACTGTGCAGTTCCCTGGCTTGCAAACTCCCACCTGCTCTCCTACCCTAGAGGTGACTCCGTCCTGTCTTCTCCCCACACTAAGACAAACACACAGCAATGAGTCTTGACAACACATCATTTGGTAAGTGATTCAAGTGACACAGCTATTTGATGAGTAAAATCACTCAGGAGGTAAAGTGTGTTTGCACCAATGCAGGGAACCATGAGCATCTTTCACACTACTTGTATTTTCACATATAAAGAACCTTGCTAATAAGGACACTGTAAAAGGACTTTTGTTGTTGTTATCTGGACACAGCAACAGCAATTCTCCAAATTGAAATGTGAGGATTGACACAGACAAGAATTAGGAAAGCAACTGATTTGCCAAACAGAATATACCAATGAAGCACCTGGAGACACCAAATTTTACTTTATAGACTCTGAGCTATATTAATTAGGTCTTCTTAAAAACACAATACCCCAAATGCAGTCCCCTTCTCCCCTAGGACCTGGACCATATGGAAATGGCGCACAGGAGGACACATGTCAACTGCTGAAATCATATGGGGACAGGACATTTCTTTTATTGAGCTCCTTCAGATTCCGACTTGATTTGGAATTACAAGATATTTCTGTTCCCAGAGCAATTTCCTATACTTAGGGAAGGCTTTACAGGTTAAGCTAAGGAGTTTGCTTCAAGTAAAGCCAAGCTTTCATAAGACAATGCAGGATGCTTCCATTGCGTAAGCTTCCAGCAAGCACAATGACTTTAGGATTACAGACTGTAAAATAATAAAAGCAGAGTTGGTTAAATATTTCCTGTGAGACTGGAATACAAACTTCTAAGTTTGGAGGCTTTCCAAACTCAGAGTGATAGCAGACTTCTATTCAGTAAAAACACATGAAAATTTTGTCATACACTTAGTGACAATCAAAGCAACTTCTAGATGGCTGTTGGGATTTATAGTTTGAAAGGATGAGTCAGATGAGGAATTAGTCTCCCCTCCATTATCCAGCATAATCCAATGGTTAATTATCAACACTGCTATAAAACACTGTATTTTCACTCTATAGAGAGAATGCAATCCTCTGATTTGCCTTTCCTAAGGTCACTCAAAGTAACATATACATTTACCTATTTAAAGTTCACTAGACTCCAGTGAAAGTGTAACTGTGCCATCTTAGTTTAATGAACTAATCATAGCAAAAATTATGATAACTCTAAAAGACAGTTAAATACTGTGTTTTGTCAATGGACAATAAATTTGATGGCTATTTCTAGAGGTGTATGTTCCAAGTGAACACTGAGGATAAATTATGTACTTAAAATGAGAAAAAGTTTTCACCTCTAATTAAAAAAAGCCATTCTGAAGAATCTTTATAGGCTTTATAAAGCTTTCAAGATTTATTCCCAGAAAGCTAATTTAGCTGTTGAAGTGCTAGTGGTCAAAAAGTCAGACCTGTGCTTTGACTACACAGACCAACAAAACAGTTATTTTTAAAGAGAAATTCTCAGAGAAAACCATTTGGCAGCCAATATTAACAACTGATTCCTGAAAGAAAAAAAGCAAGATAGTTCTAATCTTCAAGCACAGTATCTGTTTGAACAGATAGGAATTTTTTATGTATGCATAGGTTAAAGTTTTTATCACCTTAAAGCTCTGCAAATTTATACCAAAAAATACTCTTCAGATCTGTTTTCTGCAGTTAAGCTGAATCTGCAGAAAGTAGTAACTAATTCCACAACACACTGTCTAGGTGTTGTCATTATTTATTCGCTTAAAACCTGAAGAGTTAGCACAAAATAATAGACTTTCATGAACATGTGCAAGTGTAAGTACACAAATAAGGGCAGAACGATGACACTTTAATGCTTTGGTTATCAGTTTTAGTTGTAAGTGGTGTAAATTACTTCTAAGTAAGTAGCTCAATGTATTTACAAATTTTAATTACTAGCAAGTGAACAAGATGATGCTTTCTTATCCAATGCATGCACAGAGCATTTTATTCATTATTTGGTAGTCTTGTACATTAAATCCCCAGTGGCAGAACACATTTTGAATCCAGATTTTTCACTCAAGCTAATGAATTGTTGGGATTTTACCTAGAAATACCTAGTTAAGGATGTCAGGCTTAAATTATCATGAGAAAAATACAGACAGAGTCTGTACAGCAACGACTTTTACATTTCATAAGGGCAAAACTAAGATTTATGTCAGACTGAAGCTATTTTGGAGTTCTGTAAGGAGATTCAAGAGGTCAAAATCTGAGCTGAACATCTGAGTCGTGCTTTGCATTGAAAGTTAAAAAAAAAGCAGGGAGTGCTGTGGGGGAAGAATCCTTCTTTTACACACTTCATTATGGCTGAGCTTGTAGATTTTATTTTTTCCCTTTTGATATCTTAAAGAGCTGCAGTACTCTGTCATACATAGACAGATAGACATAGATAACATAACTATTAATCCTGAAAGCTATTGGGCCATACTCAGTGAATTCACCAAACATATATCTAATCCAGCCTGTGATGTATTTCTTTTTTAATCATGGAAAAGTCATCACGAAGTCATCACAAGAAACAAATGTATACTATTCCTTCAGTCTACAGTCAGAGATCCAAAAAAGATCCATGCACTTACCTTTCATGGAACTTAAACACCTGTCAAAGCAGACCTATGTATGAAGAATAGGTTTTAGCCTTCTGGTATTTAATTTACTACTTTTTTTTTTTTAGACTGAAAGTTCTCTTAAATCTTTTAAGCAAAAAACTGACAAATACATTTTAAAGTAACATACATGAGTATTTATCAAAATATTCGTCTGTTCACAGAATCTAATGCTGGTGCAGAGACAGTTACTGGACTGCAACATAACCTTTCACTGCATTTTAGTTTTAAAACCTTAGTGAAAATAGCATTTTGGAACATTTTCTATACTTAGCCTTTACTAATATGAGGAAAATTATTTGTAAAAATGCAGAGCAAAGCAGAACAAAGAAACAGGGAGAGTCAACTGCGTAGTGAGGAAAAATAAGCTATTTCTCATGAGGAACAAACAAATGCCTATCAAAGGAATTCAGAATCAAAATGATAGAAAAGTGATCCAGAAGTAGGAACTTGCAGAATTTAGCACACAACTCCTTTCTCCTCCCACTCAGTTTATTAAGTAGTATCACTTTCTGTTGACTACAGCAACAGGCAGCTCTTAGAAGGTACTAAAGACCTAAAAAAATAAGTAATGTTGTTGAAGAGCAGAAAGAAGTTTGGACAGGGATTTCCAAAATATTATATATCAGACTTGGATTTTAATTCAGTTATTACCAATAGATAAAAGAGCTGATTTCATCTAGGTATAGGTAAGTAACCTAGACACATTTTGAACTTGTTCTGTTCAGCAGCAGGCACATGTTGATACGCTTTTGAAAACCAAGGACAGTGAAAAGTAATTCCATTAACAACTTTAGTGGTTTTGGTGTTTTGTTTTTTAATAGAATTCATTTCATTTAACTATTCTAATATTGCTTTTAATTTCAAGGTGAAAAGTAAAGCACAAAATCTGAGAGATCTGGGTGATGGAAGAGGCAAATGGGAGAAGAAATGAGATCTCTCTGGACTCATTCCCCTTCTCAGGTTACAAAAAAAAAAACTATGATCTCTATTTTCACAGAAATATTTACAATTCACCCTTCCCCATAGATGCTGTTTTTCTTTGAAAAAATCTGAGTAATGATACTGTATTAAACCAACACATGATTTAAATGAAGCAATCTCCTGTTCAGATGAGTAGCACCCTTTGCAAGGGTTGAAATCCTTGGAAACTGAGCTGGTAGGCACACAACAGAAACTATCTCTAACTACACCACCATGTTAACAGAAGATTATATTTCAAAGTACTGGAGAGTTAGAGACAGACAACTGCAAAATACACCTGTGAGCACATTAATTCACCACTGGGTGAATTTCGTCCTTGCGGCCAGGATGGCCAATGATATCCTGGAGTGCATAGGGTGTGGTAGAGTGTGGCAAGGGCGAAGGAGGTGATCCTCCCCCTCTACTTGGCCCTAGTGAGGCCACATCTGGAGTGCTATGTCCAGTTCTGGGCTCCCCAGTACAGGAAAGGTAAGGAGCCACTGGAGAGGGTCCAGCAGAGGCCACAAAGATGATTAAGGGACTGAAGCATCTCTCTTATGAGAAGAGACTGAGGGAGTTGGCCCTGTTTAGTCTGGAGAAGACTGAGGTGCACAAAATAATGCACATAAATATCTCACAGGCAGCTGCCAAAAGGATGGTGCCAAACTCTTTTCAGTGGTGCCCAGTGACAGGATGAGGAGCAATAGCAATGAACTAAAACACAAGAAGTTCAATATCAACGTGAGGAAGGAACTTCTTTACATTGAGGGTGGCAGAGCACTGGAACAGGCTGCCCAGGGATGTCATGGAGTCTCCCTCTCTGGAGACATTAAAACCCTGTGTAATCTGCTCTAGGTGACCCTGCCTTGGTAGGGGGGTTGGATGACATGATTTCCAGAAGCCCCTTCTAACCCTAACAATTCTATGCTTCTGTGAAATAAATATTTTCTTTTTCTGTCCAATGCTTTTTATGAACAGCAATCAGTTCAGAACATGCAATGGCAACAGAATGTAAACATTTCCCTAATGATCTTACAATTTATAACAAACAAAGCAAACATCAGTACCTTTCCCTGCTGGGATTCAGCATTTACTTTACAGCCCTACAGATTAGCAAGAACCCGGTCCCTGAAGGTTCGGAGAGCTGGGATCAACCTAAGAGGTTACAGTGTTGTTACAAGTAGATGTTGCTATGCTGGAGACCCCTTCATTGCATCATACAATGTAAAGAAATACTCACGTACATTGGTGCTGTGAATAAAATCTATCCAAAGAGGTTCCTCAAATAGTGTTTGAATAAAACGTGCATAATTTTTTACTTGTTCCACATTGGGTCTCTCAATGGGCTTTCCGACAATTTAGGTATGAAGGGAAAGCTATTCTAAGGAATATGTATTTTTCTTCACTTAGCACATTACATTGTAAAAACACAGAAATCTGGCATAGTGAACACAATCTTTGAACCTTCTACAACATTTCAGAATTTTTCATAGACAGAACAAGCCAGCCATGAAGTGGACAGGCCTATACCATTCATCTACAGAGTAAAGCTGCTTTACAAGTTTGCCTCTTGCTTTTTCTTCAATTCTTCAATTTTTTTTTCTGAAAGTATACTTATCTTTCATGTAAACAGCATGTATGAATGTACATACACAAGTTACATACATATATGTGGGCTAGATAAACAGAAAAAAAAGTATATTTACCATTTTGTTGTAACTTACAACCATGACCCAAAATGTCAACGCTTACAATACATTATGAAAATTTTCACGTCTTAGGTACAAGACACATAGGTTGGTACTCAAATGAGGTAGCATTCCTGGTGTTACACAAGAGAAGAGTGGGTTTAAATACGTTAATACTGTTTGTATACTGTATGTGCTTAAAGTTTGCTGCTTAGAAATTATTTTAAACTGCCCTAACCACTGGCTGTAACTGAATATAGCACCCTATTCCTTGAAGAAGCTCAAGATTCTCAGGACTAAAAAAGAAAAAGCACAAAACCCTCAACTCAAACAGTACTAGACACATCTCAATTAGGCTTTTGCAATTTAAACTATGTGCCATTAATGCAAGAACTGCCTTAATGCCTCACCAGCACAGGAACAAGCTGCTCATGTCACTGTCAATCCATTAATTTTTCTTTTTGGCATACTAGGGATACTTCCTCAACTACTGGAGTGTCTTACAAGTGAAACAAGTACATCCTGATATATATTTTAAACCTAAGTAAGAAGTTGAATCATAGCAATCACAGAGTCACAAAATAGTTTGGGTTGGAAGGGACAGTCCTTCCACCTCTTCATTTCATAAGGTTAACATTCATAAAAAGCAAACCACAGGAGAAAAAAAAAGAAGTAATAAAAATAGCCCTGGGACAAAGACATATTAGCCACATAGGAAAAAACGCATATGCTTGAATAGGACTAGAAAAGGGGAACTCAGTTACTATGGATGCAATAAGAAAACTTCGCAATTTTTATCTCCTAAAAAATTCTGGTCAAGTGTTAACTGCTCACAGATGTAGAAGACCTCTCCTATCACTGTATTCCCTATCAGTCCATTACAGTGACCACACTGGAACCAGAAATTTGAATGACTGCCAAAAGGTGATAGAACTCTTCACAAAACACATCTCAGACTCCCTCAATCGGGAGACAGAAAAGATGTCATGTGGAGACAGTCATTCTCCTTTAGTCCATAGCATTTACTTTAAGCAGGATGAGAGACTTAAGTCCAAATAAATTCTGCCTCATTTCCCTTTTCACTGAGGGAAAGAAAAATGAGAATCCCATGGCTGACACTGCCCTTGCATACTGCATTTCTGTACATGTCACAGAGGTGTTTTGAAATGGTAGCTGAAGCAACTCGTGGTTTTCAGAGGCAAACTCTAATGATGGGGGACACTAAGGACTAGATTTAAAGATATTTAGGCTCCTACTAAAAGTCATGGTTCTGAAGTGTCTAAATACCTTTACAAGTAATCTGATCACACTGAATGTTTCTTCTTCTTAGACATAGTCTGCAGAAACAGATAGTAAATATGCATTCATGTTTGCTGTCTTCTTTCTTCATCGTTATAAGAGCATTGGAAAATCTATTTTCTTTTTGTGAGAGCCAATTTCATTTTGGGGTATTTCCACAGACTACATCTAATAGAAGAGAAGAAATGTTAGAAAGATACCTAATTAACGGAAGTGTCTTGGCATTTGAACTGCATGTTAGGAAAGTACAGGATTATTTCATATTAGGCACCACTGCGATAAAGGCATGATTTTCTGCTGAAGCCCTGTCATGTTTTGTATGGATAATTCACTGAATGCACCAAACTGCACTGTAAGAAAAAGAGTCCAAGGCTGAAATCCAGCTATGTTTGACTCTATTTCATGTAAAAGCAGTTACTGCCAGTTTTCAATACTACAATCAACAATTCTCCAAAGGTCCTCACTGAAATAAATTTCTGTGAGATAGGGCATCTACAGATAAATACAGTTTAAAAAGTATTGATGCTTTTAAAGGCTGTTTGCACAAAACCAAAGCAGGCTTAAAATAAGCCACCTGTAAAGGGTTATTTTACCAACAATACTAGAAATAAATACTTCAAGTGTGGGTAAACAAAGTGCGAACCATATGGGATGTTGCACAGATTTGAACTGGGGACTCTCGCTCCCCAAAAGAACTGAAGTCAAGACATGTTCCATATGCATCTTGGAAATTTAAACACTGTGTACAGCTACTGATAGTTCCCTTTCTATCAGGTAAACCTGCAGTAAATCCATTTTGCAGGCATTGGATAAAGCAGGTTAAGAGATCATTGTTAATTACATATATTTGAAGGATGAAGCTCTGCAGAGAATGCCCATTATGGGCAAATATGACTTTGGACCCAAAAAGAAAAATAATAGAATACCATTTGCAATCTTTTTTCTAAAGAAGCAATTGTGCAAAGGCAGAAAATAATGACTAATTAGTAATATTGGTAACTAAAATGTTATAAAATGCCTATTCATGTCCAATCATGACTAATCAGTTTATTAATAAAAACCACAAAAATGTTTTAAATGCACTGTAGGATAATACTGGCTTTACAATTCAACTGTGATAAGTTATCCCCAAAATAGCCTTTTATGCCTCTATAGCCATTGTCCTGTTTTATCATATCATATCATATCATACAAAGTGCAGTTAGCATATCAGTCACTTGCCAAATTCATTTCATCGACAAAAAGAATTATGTACTTTCTAATACAGCACAGAGTTCTGCAGGAGCAAGGTATAAATACAAACAAACTGACCTGGTGTTGTGGAGCTCATTGTTCTTAATGGAATGGTATCTTGTAGACAGTGTAAAGAAGTTGTTCAGATTTTGAGATTTTTCCAGAAGCGGGGTAAATCTGAGTAAAGTAAAGAAGAAAAAACACCTTTGACTATACACTGACAACATAATATTTTTAATATACTGTAATTATGTCTAACACACTTAAACAGAACTATATTTAAAATCTCTCACCCTGAAGGTTCTGTCATGTACATTTTGCTGCAAATCCAAGAGCTGATGAACACTGAAAACAAGAATAACATTTAGAAATCCTCAAGCTTCAGAGAAGTCCAGATTCAAATAGAAATTTGCATTACAGCCCATCAACAGTCACATAAGAATACCAGAAAGTAAAAGGATGAACTGGTCCTTTCCCTTTCCTCTATGATCAGGGCACTATACAAAATAGAAAACTTGAGGAAGAAATATCTGGATTGTATCCTGATGGTTTAATTCATAGTTTTACTCTTACTGCACATGTCTGCAGTCAGCATCGAAACATGAATGCGCAGAAACAGATCTGCATTCAAAAGTCTTTCTGGAATAGCTACTACTTCCGTAAGTTCCCATGTTTAAACAGCTCATGAATAGAACTTGTTGAAATAATTAGCATAGTTGAATGGATCTCCCACGACTAGCTAATGAAATCTCTGACACCACGAAGATAGTTGCTAATAGCGTGGGCTGCTCGAGAGTAGGGCAAGGAAGGTTCTGTAATTTGGCTGAATCCTTTCACAGTCCTGTGACTTTCTTAGTTCAATGCAGAGGCAGAGGTAAAAATGTTCCTCTAATACTCCCATCTGCTGAAAGTCAAAAGCTGCAGAGAAGAGGCTTTCAGGGAACTGAAATATATTTTCATTCAAGCATGATATAAACAGCATCATGAGAGAGAAGAGAAGGTTGTAGTGCATTACGACTAAGACTATCCTATTCAGCCACTGTTCCTAAAGCATCTAAGTAGTCAAAGATATTCTTAGTGCTGAATATTTTAGCAGTTTTTGTCACTTTTTTTAAAGCACCAACTGCACATTTAGTTTCAAGCTGAGCTCAGCCAAATTCCAGATAGTAAATTACATTTTAACCAAGTATAATCACTTAAGTTTAGCATCATTATCATTCAAGAAAGGCAAATCACACATTTAGATAAGTAACTTCTGCTTTTATGCCCCATAAAGCAAGCTGGACATACACTCCTCAAATAGGGATGATATTTGAACACATCCAGCACTCCAACAGACAGCACCTGTAAAACCAAAATTCAAACTTCATGAAAATCCTAATTACTTTCCTTTGCTTACCTGACATGTCAAAATTCATCAAATACCAGATGGAACTGCTATTAAACTGAACAGACTCTACAGTTAATCTAATCCAAAAGCTGTATTTGGGCACATCCTTACTTTGACTGAGGCAGGTGTACAGCTCCAAGATCCATCAATATAAGGACAATCAACACGCAACTGAGGAGTTTTAAGATTCTACTTGATTTTAGAGAGCTCATTATTATCTTAGCAGCTACAAAGATCATGAAAAAATACTTTCCAGTGAATCCAACATCCATTCATTCAGTATCCAGCCCCAGCTGGGACTGTGCAGTATGTTTCAGAAAGTAGAGAATGAATATTAATGCTTCACCTATGGACTTTACAAGAGTGAATTTTCAGTATACATTTAAAGTAAACATAATATTTTTGAGCATTAGGAAAATTGTGGGTATTAGAATTTGACAATATTCTAATATTCTAAATTCAACTACAGTCACAATAGCTAAAACTATAATTATGTGTAATTATAGTTAGACCCTCCCTGCGTAGACCCTCCCACCCCAATGGATATTTGAAGCTAGTACGACCAGAGGACGTGTAGTCAGTTTAGACTGCACTCTCAGATGGCTAAGCTTTCTCCTCACAAACAAATCTTTACATTTTTTCACCAATAAAGGTAATTGCAAGTAATTTGGATAGCTGTGTGTGAGAGAGATCAGTAGATATGACTGGCATGCTCCTGTCAGTGGAAATACTGACATTCCACACTCAGAACAGTAGTCCCATCAATCCTGTATTGAGTTATGGATACCAGCTTTGCTGAAACTCTGTAGAAAGAAGACGCTTCTTAGATCTTCCTTGCTCTTCTGGAGCAAGGAACATTTATCCTTGGAGAAGAATTAGGTTAGAGAAGATTTAAACAAGCTGGATGTACAAAACTTTATGTAACCTGATGGGATGGATGCTCCCCTGAGTGCTGAGGGACCTGGACAGTATCACTGCAAGGCCACTCTCAAAACACCTTTGAAAGGTCATGACTATGGGAGGTTCAAACAGACCATAAGAAAGCAGATATCACTCCTGTCTTCAAGAATGATAGGAAGGAGAAGACAGAGAACTAAAGGCCAGACCACATCACCCCAATTTCTTGGAAGGTGATGAAGAAAATAATCCTGGAAACAATTTGCAAGCATGTGAAGGACAGGAAGGTGACGGGAAATAGGCAGCATATACTTATGAAGGAAAATCATGCTTGGCCAACATGATAGCTTTCTACAATGAAATAGCTAGAACATGGATGAGCTGAGAACGTTGTTTATCTTGACTTTAGCAAGGCTTTCAGCACTGTCCCCCAGAACATCCCCAAAATTTCTGAAACACAGATAGGAAAGCGGACAGCAGGGGTGGCTGAAAATTGGCTGCACTGCCAGTCCTTAAGAGTTGTGATCTGCAGGCCAAAGTCCAGCTGGAGGCCAGTCATTTTAATGGAGCCCCCAAGGGTCAATACTGGTGCCAGTACTGCTTTTCATTAAGGACCTGCCTCATGGTACAGAGCATAACCTCAGCAATTCCACAGACAGTTCGAAATTGGAAGAAGTGGTTGACAGAGCAGATGGTTGTGCTGTCATTCAGAGGGACTTCAATGGGCTAGAGAAAATGGATCTACTGAATGTATGTGCCAAGGTGGCAGAAAAAAAAGTGAGAAACAGAAGGAACACCAAGGTCAGAGGAAAAAGAGGTGCTCCATTGCAGAGCAGCTACATAAAAAGCAGTGAAGAAGACAGAACAAGACTCTTCTCAGTGATCCCTAGTGACAGAAAAAGAGTCAATGTGCACAAACTGAGATATGGGCAATTCCATTTAAACATTACAAGGCACTTTTTCACTGTTATTGAGGTCAAACATCTCAGGAACAGGCTGCCCCGTGAGTTTGTTGAGTTTCAATCCTTGGAGATTGTATACAACCTTGGGCAACCTGCTGTTGTTGACCCAGCCTTAAGGAAGGGTGTGGACTAGGTATCTCCAGAGGTCTGGAGCTACTCTGTGATTACATGATGTGGAACTTCAGGATTTTTCCTTTTCAAGATCATCACAGACAGCATCAGCACTGAATATTCATTGTGGTTAAACCTACTGAGAATAATTCCAGTATAAGAAAGCATTCTGCTGGGATCCCCATAAAAAGATTTCCTTTAAGGAATTTTGTAAAATCAACTGCATTGGTAGTCTTATATTTAATGAAGTGGTGGTTGGCATCCTTCCTGATACTCTATTTCCATATACTACTTGTAAATGCAAAGCTTTCACTAAGCTGAATGTTGTTGTTCAGGTTCAATTTTAACAACTCCTTGCAAATATGATATAAGGCTCATATTGTCAAAGCTCACATTAAGAACCATGAAAAATTCCACATCACCATATACAGAATTATACTCACAACGCCAACACTCTCATTCAAATACACTTCTACTGATAAGCTGACACGCTTAATTTCTTTTCTTTTACTGAAGGAATGTCATATTGCAAAATTAGAGACTATAAACGGCAGTGCCACATATTTTTTAATGCCAGCACTGAACCAAAGGGAAAAAAGCACAGCGCTGGCCACTGTACATTAAAATTTCATGCGAGGTACTACGCTCATTGGGTGGTGCATTTGTACTCCACCCCAAAAAAACATCACACAATTCCTAATCAGACAAATCCTGAAGATACTAAGTTACAGCAAGTGGCTCCAGAATTTAGTATAGACTAACTGCACTTCCTAAGGCACTACATTTTAACTGAATGATAATTCATCCTTTACTCGTTATCAACTCAGAATATTAGGTTATAGTACAATATACAGCAAACTAACTTCAATCTTCAGATATATCACTGGAGGTGATGCTACACATCAGTGAGTTGCATTTGCTTACCCAGGAACCTTCCCCTTTTTCTTCCAAAGAAATTCAACAGTTCATGTGCTCCAAGGACTGATGCACCTTTGAAATTGCTACAAAAGAACAGTGCAAGATGGAATGCAGGTCTTCATACTCACCAGCCACCACAAACCTTGTTTCTAATGACTATATGTAGGTGCAGTATTTTCAAACACAAATAAGCATTTCAAGTTAATACTATCCTTTTAAACTGTCATCTCTCGCTGTGTCATCCCAAAACTATATTCACTGACTATATTTTTTCTATCTTGTGCCTATACTTCAAAATTCTTTTGGGAATCGAGTTTCTGAAATAGGCTGCAATGAATACAAATTAACAGAATTCAGATGAAAAATATATTCCTACTTCTATTTTCCCCATTCTCAAGATGAATTTTTCATGAGAACTTCTGAAATGAATCCATAGTTTTCAAAACTACATCCTGGAGGTATCTTCCAGATATTTCTCCTCAAGGAGGGGTTTTCACCCAACTCCATAATAACTCTATTTGTAAAGGAGTTTAGAAAATCATTATGAAAGATTCTGCAGATAAAAGTATAGAATTATACACTTCATTAAATTCTGAACATGACAGGTCAGCACCCCTAACAACACATCAAGTCAATTCTCTGCTGCATATACTGTTTTAAAATAGCTTTAAGTTACTTACCAACAAAATTGTTGTTTGGAATTGAAATCAAAATGCTGGAGGTCATTAGCCTCAAGTGTCACCAAAAATGAAAAGTAATCACTTCTCACATTTAGCAGCTTGTGTGTTAAAAAATTAAGTATCTAAAACAGCTGTCAGAATGGTACAAATTCTGCTTCCCAATGAGCAGTTTAGCAAAAAGCTCAATAAAAAAAAAAATCTGAAAGGTTAAAAAAAATAAACCAAAAGAACAATAATTGTTCTCTACAGAACATGAAAAAGATGATGGTTAAAAAAGAATACCACTTTTAAATGAAAGATATTTTACTCAAAAAAATTATTGAATAGGTAATCATACTGTATATAATGAAAATCAGATTTAAATAAAGATATACCTCTTCCAAAAAAAAATAAAAAAGGCATGACAACATAAAGACTAGAAGAAAAATCTCAATGAACTTTTACTAAAGTGATTTGCACCCATGTAAGCCAAACCCTGAGTGCCAAATCCAACCCTTCTAACTTCATATGAAACTTCTAAATTTGATTAGGAAGAGAGCTGGCATATGTGAAAGGTGTTAAAGAATGGTGTGAATTCTAACACAAAGGACTTAAAGACATCAGTTCCAAGAGCAAATGGCTATTCTAATTGGTTTACAACTGTAAAATAAGAAAAAGCTAAACTATAATCAGGACATTATGCAGCATATGCTATTATGCAGTGACCTTTATATGCAAATACAGCCCAGATTTACTTGCAGCTTTTCCAATAGATACTTGGGTCTATAACTGCTTTCAGAGAGAATTTAGTGGTTCCACAGCAAAGCCTTCAGAATCCAGAGCTCAGTGCGGGATTAAATATTTTACCATAAGATGTTCAGGCATCTTATTCTTAATTAGGTATCTACTTAAAGACTTTTTGAAGTCTATAACAATTTTGCAAGCATACCTTTGAAGGTTCAGTATTAAATAACCACTCTGGCATCAAGTTCTGGACTGTCATACTCTATATTTTCCCAACAAAGTAATTTTTTACATTTTGCCTAACATAAAAGTACCTCTTACAGAATCTGAGGTATACTACCAACATATAACTATTTCTTTTGAACAGTAGGTTAAATCCTTATACTTTTCCAATCACTTATATGCAATATTAAGCAGTGTTATACCTCACGCATGCTATGAGCACACTGCTCATGCTGTTGTGAGAGGCTCAGACTTCTGCCCAGTAAGATATATCCCCCTTCCTGAAACTCTCTTAAGCAAGCAACAGAGCTGTACAACCATTCTGATAATGTCTTCTACACTCATCATCTACTATAGAGATGAAGAGAACAAGATTTCTAAAGAGCAAGATGAGATCATGTCTTCCACCAAAAAAGAATCCAAGGCCTCAATCAACAAGAATAAATAATCTGCTGCTAAGCTGCTGGCTGGACTTCTGCTATGCCATTTACATCAAATTGGCACAAGCTTCTGCTCCATTTCCCCAAGAAGCCAGTTAGAAATATGATATAGCTAAAATAAAAAAAACTCAACCTTTTTTTGAGCTTCATCAGGTTTTGGAACTTGTTTACCACGTAGCTGCTGCAGCTTAAGTTGTCCTGTCTCCCTTCTTCATGCCAGTCCTTTGGCTGTGCCAAGAGGGGTGCACATCCAGCTGTGCTCTGGCAAAGTAAGAACCAAACTACAAGATTCATCCTGCATCAAGTACAACCAGGAAATAGCAAGGACCACACCAGGTGAGGGATTGGCTTATATGATGCTTTCGTAGAAGAAACAGAAAATGAGACAGGCTTCCCTATGGCTGCATTTTGATTTTTTTTTTTAATTATGCCTGATTTTAATCAGTATTGCTTATAAACAGTTTGGAAACAAAAAGAACTTCTCCTAGTGGAAAATGAATATCCTAAAATACAGAGGTCACTGAAGCACAGATTTGATTTCTATCACTTCTGCCACTTGAAGCAATGTAAAATATAACTGAGACAGTATCATTAATCAACATACACTGGCACTTCCAGAGGGGAAGAGTTCCTTCCTGTATTCCCAGAGTCCTGCCAACAGGCTCTGCTGGAATCAGGGAAACATAATGGACTTCTCAGTCTTCACAAAGCTGATGAAAAGATGGGTGAAAGTATCAGAAGTTAATGCTTCTCTGTAGCATACAGGTAGCTCACAAGAGAAGATACTACTTCTAAACTGAAGTTTGGTGGCTAGCAGCAGAAAAAAAATACCATCAGAGACAAGGAAATCCAGTTAAACATAAGGAAAGAAACAAAGAAACAAAGACCTTTTTCATTGGAGCAGGTTGCCCAGGGTGACTGTGTTGTCTCCACCCTTGGAGATACTCAAAACCTAAGTGAACATGGCCTTGACCATCTACTGCAGCTGGCTGTGCTTTGTGCACTGTGATTGAATTAGACAATCTCTAGAGAAGCTTTTCAGTCTCAGCCATTCTGCTACAAGACACACAAAGAACAGCCCTTACAGGTAGTATGAAAGTGGGTAAAGTCCTCTCCCCCTACACAGCTGTGTGGAGAAACTTCCATCAGATGAACACAACTAAAAGAAAGAGTCTGCCTCTCACGACCTTTTCTTTTTTTCAAAAAGCTGGACAAAGTTAGTAACTACAGATTACTTTGAAGGAAATCACAATTCTAAGTTTCTTTTATTTTGACTCTCTTCCCCAGCCCTACAAAAACTCATTATCCAAGCTCCAGGGAAGGAAGTCCCAGAGACAACTCAAGCACTTATTTTAGAAATGCTTTCTAAATTCTGAAATTTGCCCTTCAAAAATTTTAAGCAGACTTCTGTGGTCAGCAAAGTTAAATGACAGCTGGAGTACAGAGACTTAAATAAGCAGTGTGAGCTCTGCACTACTGTGATTAATTTAGGGAATATTTTAGGGAGGCTAGACTTGATTAATCAGTAATTTATTATCAATCATCATTAATAACTTAGTCATTGATAATTAAAACAAAAAAGAAACAAAACAAAACCCCACTTTTAAGGCATTTGAAAAGAAACAACCGTGAGCATCTCTGTCTGCTGTGTGTCTAAGAACATCCATTTCTCTAAAAATGCATGAGATTAGAGTAATTTTAACCCATGAAAATTATTAACAACAGGTTACAGTAGAGGGAAGAAGAGAATGAGGTAGACTGTTTATTCTGTGTCTGAATATACACAGAATAAAAAACACCACTTCAAAACACATTCTTAATAAATCTACATAAGAAGAAAAAGTTAAGCATGCAAACTTTACCATTCATGTAATTAAAATACAACTTTTCCCAGGGGTTCAGGTAACCCAACATAAAACAGAGCACTAGAACTACAAATTAGTCCTTTCAAAGGAACAAGAGACAGTAAACAGAGCACTTCTAAAATCCTTTGAGTTTATAATATGTTGTCCACAGTATTTCAGCTTTGGTTTCTATTTGCCTTTTTACCAGTTGAAAACTCAATTTTTCTCAGTGAGTTCCCCTTCTTTTCTCTTAAACTGAATTGTATTTCAGCTGCTATTGAACCTGGTTGCACAGTGTGGTAACATACAGTTACCAATAAAGGACTTCAGATGGTGACACAATTTTCCCCTATTTCTTTTTTACTCTATCTTTTCAAGTCAAGGGCAATTTAACTAGTTTTTATATTTTAAATTTAATCTGAGATGCACAGCACCTGAATATTTACAGAAGTGAGACTTTGTAACTAGAATGTATCAGAATATCAAAGCCTCCTTTACACAAAAATGCACTTTTGCATTTCTTCAACATTGTACTTATTTACAGTAACAGAACACATCTCATGAAACAACTCAGTCTGGAAGTCTGTCTGGCTTAGACTCTACAAGGAGAAACTATTTATCTGGAAAAGAAAGCCTCCAAAGGGAATCTCAGATGCTTTGCCTGGGATCTGAACTGCCCTCTGAAGGAATCAGTCTTGCTTTCCTTCTCGGCTCTTAAAGGAAACATGAGGCTATGTGATGGTTAAGTTAAAAGGAAAAAAAATTAATAAAATTTTATAAGAGCAGCTTTAGGTATAAATTTCCTCAGACATTATAAAAATTTAATTTGGAATCACCAAAAATTTACTTTCAGTATAACTGTTTGCATTCATTTCACTTAGATATATGGTAATAAAGTTTTCCTGGTTTTAAGACAAAAGGACATACTCTCCCTCACTGAAACCTTCCTTATTATGTAATGATTAAACACTTTGATGTGATCAAAAAGCTAAATATAAACACTTGGCAATATCACCACTGCCTTCAAAAAGGCTAGAGTGAACTCACAGCTTAATACCCTCGAAAAATCCAAATTCATGTTAGATTGTATGTTTATATAGAGATATTAGCATGGCTAATCATATTCAAGAGAATCTGATTTGCAAACATTTCATATTTTTAGAACACAATATGTCTCTGTAAGCTTTGCTTTAACACTTGGTTTGGATGAATCCAGACAAACTTCAGGGTGAATCACCATAATATTTTGCTGCTCCCCAGCCCTTCCACAGAGGCTAAAAAACTGTTCTTGGTTTCTTCTAAACCACTTTTGCTACTTCCATTAAATTAAGACATAGATATCCCATCCAGGATTCAAACCATTTAGTAAGACATTCGATACTCTGTTATTTAAAAGAGCTTTAAAAGTTATCAAAACTTTCCTGAAATGTCAAATATGGAAGAGCTCTTACACCGTGTCTCAATGGACTTGAATTAGTACATTCACATGGACTACAAAACACAGCTCTCAAACAGGAGCTTTCCATGTGTACCACCTTCTCCACTACAGAAATAGTACCCAGTCTCAGATGCATTCCTTAAGTGACACAGGCATATTCAAAAAGCTATAGAAGTGTTACCTCATCTACAGTTAAATTATTATACTCTTCTATACTTACATATTTTTCTGATTTTTGAAAAGTCTAAGCCATTTATGAGATATTGTTTTAGGAAAAAAAAAATTAAAATGCTTTCTGAATTTTATCTCTTATTGGCCTTAAAATATTAATCTGAGAAATGAGTATTTGAAGAAATAAAGCAGAGAACTTGAAATCCGCAGGCCTATTTGGATCGTTGGCAATTCTGACTTCTACTAGACAGAAAATTTTCCAGAAAAATAAATAGTACACAGGAGTAAGACATGCAAAATACAAACTAATGACAACTTCACTGTAGGTCAAGAGTCACAAGAATACAAAGAAAGAGAAGCACCTACAAATAGGTAAAACACAAGCCAGGAATCACAGCAACCACCTACAGAAAGCAGCCAGCTACTTCCATTATGTAACACAGAGACCCCAGGTGAGAACAAGATGGTCCTGTGTTTATGTAGCACCTAAAGAATTCCTCCTGCAAGGACCTTGGAACATTTGCCAGGAAACAAAGTAGAGGGGGACAACACAGCTTAGTACAGGCACCAAGCACAATGATGAGTGGCGATTGACATAATTAAGATTTTTACAAAGTGATTAAGTCACACTAATGAGATAATCAACACAGGAGAGGGTCTGCAGGTACACACAAGTTGTCGGCAAGCTTAGCAAGAAGTAGAAGCAACCTCTAGGTGGAAATTTTTCCTAGTTGTGATTCATTACACAAGATGCGGTCCAATGTTATTTTATGCATCAAAAGTAACTGAGATGAGTCAAAATTTTTCATTATGATGGAAAAATGGGTTTATCTGCTTAGCACTAAAAGGATTTTTGTCTTTATTGCCATGAAGAATCCTTCAGCTTTTGTTGCTTAACAGTAAAGTAGTTTTCTGTTCATTGAAAACAAGTTTCACTCAAATTTTCCTCAGGAAAAGCATACAGCTGGCCAGAAAACATATGAGTCATTTTATAAAAACTTATCAAACAAAAAGAATTATTTTTGCTGTCATTGAATTTTCTCAAAGATTGGACAAATTTTTTTTACTCTAGCTTGTAGATACATTAGGCTTCAATTTTGGAATTTCAATGTCCAAAGAACTATTACCACAAGATGTTTAATTGTTCAAACTGTTATTTACAGTGTTTGATAAGCAATGAATTTTGTATAGCTTGTCTTACAAGAAAGTAAACCTTTCACTAAAGCTGACGGTTTGAAGAACATTTACATTGAATGTCCTTTGACAATAGATTTCTTTACTGGAGAGCTTTACTTGTTTTCACAAGACAAGTTTTAATTCTAAACTGACATTTTTTAAGGGTATGATTCAGCAGAGACTAAATGATACATGGAAGTTTGATTAATACTTTTGCATTTTCAGCAATACAATTTCAGTGGAATACAAACCAAGAAAACAGACTTTCTGTATCAGGCAGTTATATTGGACCACAGGTAGAAGCCTGAAAATTATTTTCATCTTGATTAGTTTTCTGTGATTTCACCAATGTCACTGGTAAAAAAAATAAACATTATCTTTGATAATTTATACATCATTATTATAATACATCCTTCCTACCGGAACTTGCCAGCCACAATGCAAGAGACTTATTAATGCACCTGGGTGATGACTTCAACTCAGAAAGCAAAACTTGCTGACCTCTGCTGCAAATGCATATTGTCATTTAGTAATAGCACTAGGACACAATAAGATGAAAAGCTAATAACATTCATAAAGGTTATGGAAAGTAAGTCTTGTGCAGGTGGGGGAACCCAACACAACGCACATTTTGACCGAGCTCTTGTCCACTCTTGCTCAGTGTCTCAAGGTTAAGCAAATAAAATAAGACCCAACACACATCAAACCAACCAGCTGGTTTTGTCCCCAGTGATTACTATGGATATACATATACTCACAACTATTTTTAATGCAAATTTTTTGTACATACACTTAATTACTTTTTGTACATACAGTTAATTACAAGGAGCTTATGCCTTTGTAAATCTCAGACATAAATATCAGCTATCAGTTCCCAAAACAAAATGTTTAAAAATTTTATCTAGCAACAAGCTCCTGATTCAATAAATTCTATATCTATGCACTTTTGCATCTAGTTACATACATACCAAAAGAATGGACTTCTTACCAAGTGACTCGGTTTCCCTTCTTGTTAGGGTTACAACTCTGGCAAGTACTCTAATCTGAAAGATTTCACATGCACAGGCATTTCAGTTTCAACTGTGTAGGCTTCTTTCAACACTTGAATTCGGTTTTGAATTGCAGATTTCAAGACCTCAAGAAAAATCTCAGCTAAAACCACCAAGTTTCATGAAGACTTGGGGGACAAAAAAAGGAAAAAACAGATACAAAAGCACACATACACAACAGAACAAAGAACCCAAAACCATTCCTATGCACACACACAAAAAAATCCCACTTGATTCAGGCGAAAACAAAAGCACAACAAGCAAAACCAGGGCAAAAGATGACTCAGTGCTTGTTCTCAATTAAACAAGCAACCGTGACTGGATGAAAACAGTTGGAATTAATGGTTTTGGCAAACACTTGAGAAGGAGCACTGCAGAACATTGCACCTGCCATCATAAACATGTGAGACATACAAAGATGCTGTTTAAATACATTAAAAGCTTGATTATTTTTCTTCCTATTCTTTCAAAATCAGTAATCTGAATATCCATGGAAGAGGTTGCATTTGTGAACAGCCAGGAAAGAGATCTGGGGGTCCTCATTGATGGCAAGCTGAAAGCAAGTCAACAGTGTGTCCTGGAAGCCAACGGGACCAAGCATGTCCTGGGGTGCATCAGGCATCAACAGCTGGGGACACAATTGTCTCACTCTACGCTGCACTACACCTCAAGCACTCTGTGCTGTTTTAGGTGCCTCAATATAAGAAAGTCATCAAACTATTAGTTTGTCCAGAGGAGGGTGACCAAGATGGTGAAAGGCCTTGAGGGCAAGACCTTGTAAGTCTTGCCCTGTAAGAGCAGCTGAGGTCACTAGGTTTGTTCAGCTTGGAGAAGGCTGAGGGGAGACCTTCTCACAGCCTACAGTTTCCCCACAGGGAGCAGTGGAGTGGGAAGTGCTGGTCTCTCTCGCGGCAAAAAGATAGAGCACGAGGAAATGGAATGAAGATGCATTAGGGGAACTTCTGTTGGGCAAGGTTATTCACGAGAGTGGTCAGTCACTGGAACAGGCTCTCCAGGGAAGTGATCATGGCAGAGGTCAAGGAGTATCTGGATGATGCTCTTAGTCATACGGGTTAGTTATAGGGTCCCTTCCAACTTGGGACATATATATTCTGTGATTCCATGTTAAATTCAGTTGGTGCTTCTCAGTTTGGTAAGGATATGAACTTAGAGTGCTTAGATGTGAAAGAAGATTTTAGTTTTGGTTTTTGGGGTTTTTTTGTTATTCTGTAGGAATGAACAGGTTTGCAGATGTTGACCAGTCAAAGAGAATCACAGAATTCATTTTATGGTTCAGTGAGACTATTCCTCTTGCTGTTGCCTATAAAATAGGTAAAAAAATAGCAAAAGCTATTTCCTTACACAAAAAAGAGTATTCATCCCTGTCTTAACAGGAAGGTAATGTAGCACTTAGTCTGTGATTTATCCAAATCAATCATACATTAATCACAAACATTAGACAATGCAATGTTTTTCATTACTGCTGCATAACTTTAAGAGACTGATAGAATTTGAAACTGAAAGGGAAATATGTCATCTTTAAAAAAAAATTTTCAGGTTGTAGAAGCAATTCTAAATCAAACCATCACCTGTCAGATTAACATTCACAAAACTAATGTAAAACAAAATAGGACATTTCTTAAGCCTTTGGGACTCAAAGAAAAGAGCACAGATGGTTTAGCAAAGGCACAGAGGCAGGAAGGGACACAATACATGGGGGGAGGGGGAGGTGGAACAGAATTGGGCTTGCAGCATATGTCTGGGGGAAGCAATGTGACAAGCAACTTTTCTATGTAACTTTGAGCAAGACGGATCTTCCAGTAGTAAGGGGAAAAAAGACAAAAAAAAAGGCACAGATACAGTGTTTGTGAGTATATCAAAAAGTAAAGGGGGTTTAGGAGTTTACAAGATATTCAGTATAGAGCTTAACAGTCCACTTTTAGGAAAACTCAGGTTTTAAATGGGGAAAATATAATTTTCACCTTTTTTTCCTGTATAAAAATCACATACATGTCCTATTGAAGCATAAATCATTTTGGTAACCATATTTCTATAGTAAAAGATAGGTTAATGAAAACAGCCCTAGATTTTTTCCCACAACAAGCATGAAGCATAAAAGAATATAATTAAAATTATACTGTTACATTTGGATTTGCTGGCAAATTCTTGTAGCAAGTAAGTCCAGATACACAAACAGGAAAAGATCTTAGATTATTTTTACTGGCAGAGTCCCAACAACCTGTCCACAGACCATGACCACTCATACATCTGCAGATTTCCTGCTGAAGACTCCTCACTGCAGATACCTAACTCCTTTTGTTTTGTTACAACAGCAACCATACTGAAAATTGAACTAGAAACAAGTTTCAAAAGAAGCTGAATCATTATGTTTGAGGATATTATGCATGCCATACCACAGATTGGTAAATAAATATCACATTGAAATATTTTCCAGTATATCCAGGGTTCTTTTGACTTAGTATAAAGATACTACTATATTTTTTGTTTTATTTTTAAACTTTAATAGCATGGTAATCAAATTCCTCTTGACTTTAGGACACATGAACAACTTCATGGTTAGATTTGTCTAAACAGAGCTATACAAAGTAAAACCTAACACAAAATTCAAAAGGAAGCAAAACAACAAAAAATACTCTCTACCCAGTAGAAAATGCTTAACCTAGTTAATTACTAAATAATTAAAACTATTTATTTAATAAAGACAGACAACTTAAATAAAAGCACAAGCATTAACAATGAGAAAGCTCTTTGTTCAACTTCAACTATGCTTTACTGGCAATATAAAATTTGAGCTTAAAGCAAGTAATTATGGAAAAACTACACTGTCCCACAGCTGGAAGAAGCTACTTTCCTCATGAACATAAAAATCCCAAACCATAAACCTGTGGCTAAAATAGTCTCTGTAAAACCGGATGAGGTATCCCAAAAAATGAGTGCAGTGACGTCATCTCCTTTCAAAACCCACTCAAATTTTGAGTGAGCCAAATCTCAGGTCATTTCAGGCTTCAAAAACAGCACCAGGCAAATGCAGCATGAGCCTCCTTTTCAAGGATCTCTATAGTCTAGCTAAAGATTGAAAAAGATTAAGAAGCAATATCCAGTATTTGTGACTAAATACTTTTCTGATTACTATATCCATTTGGTGTAGTAAAACTAATTGAAACAATAATAAAAAGTAACCTGCTACTTGCCTACTTCTAGAAAGACAAGGAGGACCCTGGAAACTACAGGCCTGTCAGTCTCTCTTCCATGCCCAATAAAGTTATGGAGAACATTATTCTGGGAGGAATTGAAAAATACCTGAAAGACTATGCAGTCATCAGTCACAGCCAGCAGGGCTTCATGAGAGGGAAGTCCTGCTCATCAAACCTGATTTCCTTTTATGATAAGGTAACCCACCTAGTTGATCAGGGGAAGTCAGTTGATGTAATCTTTTGGGATTTCAGTAAAGCTTTCGATACTGTCTCTCACCACATTCTTCTGGACATACTGTCCAGCACACAGTTGGATAAACACATCATGTGGTGGGTAAGCAATCTCACAGGTCAAGTACAGAAGGTAATAGTGAATGGGGCAACATCAGACTGGGGACCTGTCACTAGTGGGGTTCTACAGGGCTCCATCTTAGGCCCTCTGCTCTTTAACATCTTCATAAATTACTTGGATGCAGGACTGGAAGGGATATTAAGCAAGTTTGCAGGTGACACAAAACTGGGAGGAGTTGCTGACTCCCTCAAAGGCAGGGAGGCCCTGCAGAGAGACCTCATCAAATTACAGAACTAGGCAATCACCAACCACATGGAGTTTAACAAGGGGAAGTGCCAGATCCTGCACCTGGGATGGGACAACCTTGGATGTATGTACAGACTGGGGAATGAGATGCTGTAAGGCAGTGCCATGGAAAGGGACCTGGGGGTCCTCATCAGTGGAAAGCTGAATATGAGTCAGCAGTGCCCTGGCAGACAGGAGGGCCAACTGTATCTGGGGGGCATCAGGCAAAGCATTGCCTGCCGGGCGAGGGAGGGGGTTGTCCCGCTCTGCTCTGCACTGGTGCAGCCTCACCTTGAATATTGTGTGCAGTTTTGGGCACAGCAATATAAGAAAGATATTGAGCTATTAGAGAGCATCCAAAGGAGGGCAACAAAGATGGGGAAGGGCCTTGAGGGGAAGCCGTATGAGGTCACTTGGTTTGTTCAGCCTGGAGAAGAGGAGACTGGGGGGAGACCTCATTTCAGTCTACAACTTCCTCGTGAGGGGAAGAGGAGGAGCAGATGCTGATCTCTTCTCTGTGGTGACCAGTGACAGGACCCGAGGGAATGGCCTAAACCTTTGGGTAGGTTCAAGTCAGATATCAAAAAAAGGTTCTTCACCCAGAGGGTGGTTGGGCACTGGAACAGGCTCCCCAGAGAAGTGGTCACAGCACCAAGCCTGACAGAGTTCAAGAAGAATTTGGACAATACTCATGGGCAGATGGTGTGACTCTCGGGAATGGTCCTGTGCAGGGCCAGGAGTTGGACTCAATGACCCTTGTGGGTCCCTTTCACCATGGCATATTCGGTGATTCTGTAATAATTGAGTATTCAGCTATTTCGGCACTAGTCCACAAACTGACTTTCCAGTAAAATGAAGAATTAGCTTCATGGAATTGATATTATCATGTATGAGTAAGTTGAGACCTTACTGTGGCCCTTCAGTATACATAAGGGAGACTTATAAAGAAGATCAGAGAGGTTTCTTACCAAGGCCCGTAGTGACAGGACAAGAGGCGATGGTTTTAAACTGAAAGATGGTAGGTTTAGATCAGACATAAGGAAGAAATTTTTTATGATGAGAGTAATGAGATAATGGAACAGGTTGCCCAGGGAAGTTGTGGATGCCTCATGACTGCAAGTGTTCAAATTCAGGTTGGATGGGGCTTGAGCAACCTGATCTTCTGAAAGATGTCCCTGCCTATGGCAGGTGGGACTAGGTGAATTTAAAAGGTCCCTTTCAAACCAAACCATTCAATAATTATAAGTTCACATTTACATACATTTTTGAGTATGCAAAAAGAAAGACTAATTTGATGCTTCTGATAAAAATTTAAAGTTGTTACAGATGTTGGTGTGAGGTTTAGTACTGATGAAACAGCTAACTACTGATAAAACAGCTACCAATGTGAAGGAACAAGGAAGGAACAGTTATTTATTGCTTTTCTAGCACTACTGTAAGAAACTCCACAAATAATAGAGTAAGCACACAACTGAACCTATGCTGATGGATATTAACAGCATGCAGCCTTTTCACTTTTTAGAGCTAAAAAACAGCTGTGCAGATGCTGCAGCTATGCAGGATATGCACTGCATTAGTTCATTAATATTGTTCAGTTTAATCACTTTAAAAACCTTTTTCCTTAAATACCTAGAAAGACAAAAAAGATGCTTCTCTCACTATCACTGACAAAGCCTTAGAAAGCTGGCATGCTATATTTTCAACCCCTCTTTTTTTAGTAGAACTAGGAAGAAAACCACTTTCTTAGAGGCAGGTAAAAAGATGCAATTACAGTCGGTCAAGAAAAAATAACCCCAAAGCTGAGAAACAGAAGACAAAGGAGGACATGGAAAAGGTTTAGAGAATTTGCTAGGCTGCCAGAAGATGATGTAAGGAACTGAGCTTTATCCCAAGATATGCCTTCAGCTAAAATAGTCAACTATTATGATAAAAAGACAAGGAAAAGAATCAGTAAGTAAAAGTTATAATGGTGTACAGAAATGTAGAATTTCCATTCAGAAATAAATGAAAGTATGACAGCATCAGCTTGGGGCAAGGGGGACAGGAAAAAATAAAAAATAATATAAAAAAGGCAACTCATCAAGTAAGCGAATCAAAGAATCCTCAGTTTCATGTACTTTTTTGAAGTTTAAATACAGTAAGATAGCAAACATTTCAATTTCAGCAGGGAAAAAGTGCAAAGTACATTTATCAATGCAATAATAAAAATTCAATCCTGCTGAAATCTATGGCAATGTTCTACTACTTCCATTTCATAACATTTATATATTTATTGACACAGTTCAAGTTCTGGACAATAAAAAAAGAAGTAGTACCTATCACCTCTTTCAAAGTTTCGTGCTTTTTTATCCTTACCTTAACAAAAATAAAAGATCTTCACACACAGACAAAAAAAACAGTCAAAGTGCCAAGACCCAGGAAAAAGTTCTCTTTCCTCTTTTTCTAGTCTCATGACTAATTGTGGTAGGGAAAAGTAGCGGATACTGATAACTCACCAGAAACGTGGGTTTTTTCATGATGCACTGCATATAGCAAGAAAATTAGGCAAGAGGTTCAGAAAGAAAAATTATAGATTTTCCTCAAATAATACAATACCTTTTTCAAGTTAGGAGTATTTGCTAGTATTGTCAAAGAGAAAGACACTTTTTCCTTGGAATTCAGAGGCTTTCATTACCTGTGTTTAGGCACAGAAGTCACAATTAAATGTGGGCATCTGCCAAAGAAAATACATTACAGACTACAGCAGCTCCTTTGATGAAAAATATGTACTATTACTGTTTCTTTGCCAGAGTAAAACCTCCATTATGAAAGAGAAGCATTTTAAGCTACAGCTCTGCTTCCTCAAAATGAGAAACAACTTTGGTGTTACATACAATCAATTAATTTTTATATTTTTCTTATTCAGATCATGCTTTACCAACTTTCCATAATTCCATTCTTTACTGGCACATTCCCACTCCCAGATGACATGTATTCAACTGGTTGCATGTCCCAGGTGTTCATCCAGCACCACTTTCTACCTGGGCTTTTCTAATCAGCTTTGATCCCAATAATATTTTGCCTGGTTATCCATGTCAACCTATGTCAATCTAAGGTGTAGGAATAAATCTGTATATTTCTGTAATATCTTTTTCCTGTAATATCTTTTCAGATACCTGTCTATATATTTATTTTTATTTGCTAATAATATAACAAAGATGTTCCTGTTTAGATGTGCTCCTAAGCTGTCAATACAATTATTCTGATTTTTCAAAATCCTCTCACTTCAACATTGCCCACTACTGTCACCAAATTCTATGATTTGCCTTGCCCCAACTATATTTTTTTCTTTGACTACACTGTTGCTGAAACCCAAGAATATTAAAAGGGTTCCTTCATTTCACATGAATCACATCACTAAAACTGAAGAAAAAGCATAAAAGAAAACTCAAATTCACAAAATAAATCCAAGAGCTTTGCTATCTAGGTATGTGTTATCATTGTTTTCTTCAAAAGATCTTTGTGGTTTGAAAACACAGATAAAATTCTTAATCTGTGCCATCTTTGCTTTGAGCTAAAACCCTCACTTTCTACCAAGATTATTAGAGAAAATATATTTAACCTCTCTACATTAAAAAAATAAGAGCACTGAGTAAGTCTTCAAAGACTACTACTATAATCAAACTGAAAGAAAAAGATCAAAAACAGCAGGGTAAGCATCTTTAAATTTAGGCAGGTACAGTTCTACTTCTATAGAGCACTGAAGTCTAGTACCTTTGAAAGGTACCAGTCTTTAGTTTCACTTTGTGTTACTTCCATGTATGCTGAGCAGGACCAAGTTCTAAATTATGAAATTGAAATTTGAAAGGAACAAACTTCAAAACATATGGCTAGATTTAACAGATGTGTATTTCTGATACCATCAACTCACAGTATATATGAAACTTAGTTGCTGACTATAACTTACTGCATTCCATTTGCTGGTGCTAGGTGTGTGGGACCTTTCCTCTATGTTAGTATTTAAAATAAATGCGAAAATAAATGAACATAAGTTGTGCAGAGAAGAAATTAAGTTCTGTACATACTGTATGTATGACCAAATACATTGTATTCACAAATATTGCATGTGTGTATTGTAGTAATGTATTTATTTCTTTTCACAAACTGCTTTTCACCACGTGCTTTAATAAATAACAGCTTAAAATTTTTATTTAGCAAAAATAAAAATTTAAAGCTTTGCTCCACACAGCCTTAGGCATACTTTACTACTCAGTATTTTACTTTCAATTACATTAATTTGATTTTTAAAAGGTATGATGTATCCTAGAATGAAAGAAGTTTAGTTTAAAACCCTGTGAAATAAATCCAAAAAGAATGGCCAAAAGGTCAATGGAGGTGATTTTGCCCCTCTATTCTGCTCTCATGAGACCCCACCTGGAGTGCTGCATCCAGCTCTGGGGTCATCAGCACAGGAAGGACGTCGACCTGTTGGAGTGAGTCCGGAGGAGGACCAAGTAGACGATTAGAAGAATGGAGAACCTCTTCTATAAGGAAAGTCTGGGAGAATTGGGATTGTTCAGACTGTAGAAGAGAAGGCTTAAAGGTGATCTAATTGTGACCTTTCAGTAACTGAGGAAGCCGACAAGAAAGATAGAGAGGGACTTTTTACAATGACATGTAGTGATAGGACAAGGTGTAATGACTTTAAACTGAAGGAGGGTAGGTTCAGATTAGAAAACAGGAAGAAATTCTTTACTGTGAGGCACTGGAACAGGTTGCCCAGAGAAGCTGTGGATGCCCCATGCCTGGAAGTATTTAAGGCCAGATTGGATGGAACTCTGAGCAACCTGGTCTAGTGACAGGTGTTCCTGCCCATGGCAGAGGGGTTGGAACTAGATGATCTTTCAGGTCCCTCCCAACCCAAACCAGCCTATAAATCTATGATTTTATGATAAATCAACTGGAAAAGGTGCAATATTCAAAACTACCAGTATCTAAACATTTTTACAGAAAATACTGTGTTTAAGAATCCTAAGACAAAAAAGTCTTCATGACTTACAGAAGCACCTGAAAATGGAAACCTCCAAAAGTATTTAAGCTACAAATACTGAAAAAGTAATCCTGCTCAGTGCAACAACTCACCACAGGTACAACTGTGATATAAAGAAAAAATACCATGGAAACTACTCTAGGGAACAGTGACCACAGCATGAATGCTTTTACAATCCATTCAAGAAACTATATAGCACAAAGGAAAAATGAGTTGGGAGAAATATATTTTTCAAAAACAGGTAGTTAGAAAGAGGAATTTGAAAGACAAAAGTTTTATTTTTGAAAAAGCATTCATCCAGAAAATTAAAAGCTCACTTGGAAGAAAGGGTAAAGAATCATTATTTTTTTCCATCTCGTTATATGCTTACTGTTAATTTCCTAGCAACTGTAGGTGAATTTTGAACTATGAATTGCTGTTTAAGAGACTTAAATTATTTAGATGCATAAGTCTGACTTAAGCCCAGAAAGCTTCGGGCTGTCACTTATCTATGCCATTTTTAGAAGCTGAATTGAGGTCTTTTTTCACATTATAACCTGGCTGCATATCTATATTTGATAGTGTATCTAATCTAAATGAGATCTGACAGAAGGGATCCATAAATGGCATAGGAGGAAGGAAAAATTGTTATGATCACTCCGAACAGAGAAAAAAAGTGATCTCTTCAAGTGACAGCAATGTACATCCCTCTTTGTAATGAGCTGCAGAGAAGCAGCAGTGATATTAACAAGTTCCTCACTAATGTCCTTATGGATATGAGCCTTTCTGTAGCCCTTGCTGAATACTTTGTGTTCTCCTACCTTTCAAATGTTCAATTCAAGAAAGAAATCTGTATCACTTAAAAGACAACTTTCTAGAAAAAAACATCCAAGGAACAAGATAAAAACAGTTTGTTGCCACATTGCCAAGCCATTGTATTTCACCCTCCCCTTAGCAATCCTCTACCAAAGCTTGTGTGTGAAAATTATACAAACAGCCATATCATTTCTAAAGGAAATCCCTTGGCACAAATCAGGGTGGTACAGATATAGCAAAGGGGAGGTTTGGGAGCCATATGTGACCACATTTGGAAGGCCACATGTGGATGTATAATTCTGCTACCAGTAAGATTTCATGGTCATAAATCAGGACAAGGAATAACATCATGTATTCTAGGAGAGAATAGAAGGAAACATTCTAAATTGAAGTTTATAAAAGTTCAGTATCCAGAAATTGTGAGCACTATCCTGGGCTTCGCGTTAACATCTGCCCCTTCCCTATAGAGCATTCAGAGGCTGCCACAAACTCTGACGGTGTATCCTAGGGTCACCGGAATAACCTTCAGATCCTCCTGCCTCAGGATCTTCTTCCAGATCTGTACCAGAGGCACAGCCTAGAAACAAATTCTTAGAGCACTCAGACAAGTTTCCTGCATCTCACTGATTTCCTGTAAGAAAGAGCTAGATTAAGTTTGTGTCTACAGCTACTAATTTTGCAAGTTGGACAGAAAGGAAGTTCAAGGCTAAAGATATATATGTTCTGTCTAGAGGACACATGCTCTTTTAGATATTTGCCAGACAACCTGACCAAGCAGTAAAAACATGGAAGCTGACACCTGATTAAGTCAGTACTGTCCCTTTCCACTCATTACCCCCAAACTTGCTCTTAAATGAAAATCATCTCAGAGATGCCAAAGGCTAGGTACACATACAGGTACCTTAATCTGATTCAGCAGAATAGAAAGCCAGGTGTGACAGGCTATATATCCTGCCCAATTGCCAGTCCTGAGAATTAGGGGAATTCAGACCTATCATACCACCTGTATCTGACAGGAGAAGATGCAAGCTTTCCCAGCTGCAGGACAAGAGGAAAACAATGACTTGTAACTCCACCATGCAAGACAGGCAACTAAGCCCTGCACTGAGGTACTGCCATGACCTCTTGAGTACAGCTCTAGAGACTCCAGTTCTCCCAGTACTATTGTTCTCTACTGGAACTGCCTGTCTGCAGCTCAGTAGACACCCAACTACTTAAGAAACGTGAAACTGGAAAACTTCTTCCACCGCAGGACCTCCAGGCTTGATTTCGGACCAAATACAGCCGTCCCACTTCTAGGGTTGCTATGCCAGCTCAATCCTGGATATGACTGGGACAGGTCATCAAGTGAAGCACTGTTGTCATGAACAGAGAGAGCACACAACTGCCACTTTCAAGTGTCCACTCCAATCTGAAGGAGAGGAACTTGAATCAAGAGTATCTCAATCCACTTAGTCAGTTCAGTCTAGAAAAACACAAAATAAAGATGGAGCATTACCAAGTTGCCATAAACCATTTTTCTCTCTAGGTCCCCTATCCAGGATGTATTTCACAGTCTACAAAGCCAAAGCTCACAACTACCTTATGTAGACACCTGCTCACTTCCCTGTATTTTAAACATCCCAGACATTGTTTAGACCTATTCTCCCGGTCATGAGCAGGCAAAAAGCACGTGGGAATTTATCGACCTGTAGAACAAGAGACTTGAGGAATAAATGGTAAATATAAGCTGGGTTTGAATGAGTAATGTGGGCAGGACCTGGCCAAAACTGTTGGTTGCCCAAGCCAGGAGCACATACTCATGCTGCACTAATAGCATACTCCACTAACAGCTCTGATTAGGCTTGGAGTACGAAGTACTGAAGACACTTGAGGAGGCACTCATGCCTCTCTTTTGTCTCCAAGCTTCATACTCGGCTTGTCCAGAACTGTGTGCTATGAGCTAGTAATCCCTTGTACACTGAGCAATGGCAGGATGCTGCTCAAGCTTCCCTGTTTTCAGTCTGTCAAGCCTGGGTATTTTTGGTTGTTATCTCCTTCCTGCCATAAAAGGTTGGCTACATGAGACATTCTCCTGGCCTATAACTGGACTTTCATGAAAGCTGGACAAGAAGCATTAGAAGTTGCAGAAAGAGCTGAATGGTGGCTGGTACATGGTCTTATGACTGGGAAGAATTCACTCATCCAGCAGGTTTTAGTGATTTGGGTGCTGAGTATAGCAGAACTTGCCTCAGGAAAAGATGAGCTCTTTTTTTTGTTTCTGCCACAACAAGTTGTCCCTCTTGATTCTGATTCACTAAGAGGCCTGTAATCTAAAATTCTGCATCATTCAGCATTCAGGCCAGCAAGAGGAAAAAAATTAGGCTAGGACTTGCCCGTGTTTGTTGTCTGTGGTTGGTGGAGAGCTTTCTGTTCAGAGCTGTGAGACAGAATGGAACTCAGGTTGTCACAGGAACTAGGAAAACGCTGTGGGAAAAAATAAAAGGAAAGAAAACATCCCTACTCACAAAAGGAGACACGACCACGCATAAAAAGGTCTTGTACCAGCACAAACTGTATCAATATTGGCTCAGTGTTTTCCCCTGAGTGTGTATAGATAATACCATTGTGATTACCTACATAGTTACTAGGCCAATACACCAGCCAGCTGTTTTCCCTGGGTAACATGCTTCCTCTCATCATTATTGTAATCAGCTATTTACAGTGGGTTTGAGAAGAGACAATGTACACAGACACATTGCAATATTCCTGGACTCCAGACCCTTCTCTACGGGATACGGTGCAATGCAGTACTCAGAAAAAGGAAGAAAATAAGAAAATTAATTGGACTGATGGACAATGTGGCCAGCACCTTGCATGATTGAGAATACTTGTGCATCTAGATGAGCCTATAGAAAGATGCCAATGGCTTGGGATGTATGCCTGAGCATCTAAAGGATATAAAACTGTACACATAGTTTAACTTAGTGCTACAATCAAGAGCAGTTTCCCCACAAATAAATCAGATTTATTGCTTTAGAGTGGCATCTAACATTTCTCCGTGCAGGAAAACGAAATCCCAGTCTTCATGAGCAATCATGGATAGAACTCTACATGCTTAGTCACAGCATTCCACTTTATCTAAATAGAATTTATGCCCACTGGACACAGTAATTAGAGGGTTATTGAAATCTGAATAAGAAATAAACATTCTTTCTGTATGAATCATTCAGAAAAAGTCCTCCTTTCCTCCTGAAACAGCAGATTGAAATCGACTGCATTTAACATTGTTATAGAGAGAGTTCAGAGTTCAGCTCTTTCACTTTTAGGTGAGGGCACAGTTTCTCTCTAACTCACTATTCTAAAAAGTGAGGTGCTGGATGTGCCTTCTTTATTTCAGCTTCTTTGCTTCAGTTATTCAGTTTACTCCAATCTTTCTTATACACAAAACTGCAATTACCTTCTCTGAGTCAGTAATAGGAAAAAAAAGGAAAAAATACACCCCATTCTATTAAAAAATGGCAAATTTTTCAACCTTACACAGAATGGAGGACCATCCTGTTGATGCTTTCTCATTCTAGGAATTATGTACTGAATAGTGAATAAATTCTATTACATTATTAAAACTAATTTCTTTCCACTGGATCCTGAAAAATGATTCCTGCTAGTCAGGAACTCAACACCAAAATAGAGTGGGTCTTCAAAAAAATCAAGAAACAAACAGACTTCACTATTATTTGATGTTATTGTCTATCCAAGCATAAATTATTTAACTCCTTATATTGTATACATTTCCAGCGCAATGGAAATATGGGTATTCAAATAACAAAAATATGGTGATTTTTTGGTTTGTTTTTTTTTTTCACTTTGAAACTCTTTTCATTAGCTCTTTAAATATTTATCTCACTCATTATATGTCTCATAGCTATGTGAAAGGTACATAAGGTACATAAGGTGTTGGCATTACCCTTGATCAAGTGAGAGAAAGAAAAAAAAATGAGACTGGAATAGATCCAAGATACTATGCCACGGAGAACAGTTCTGTAGTGACCTCTTCTTGCAGCTTCCATTGTGAGGTTAGAGGCAGGATGGAGATGAAGAATTCTTTGATTACATATTCACTTCCTATTGCTCCCAGGTGATACTTCTGTTAGAGACAGTGATTTCTAGCTGCCATCAGCCAAGATGATCTTGCCTAATCCAGTTGCCTGTGTTAGCCTTTTATCCAAGTCCAAGCATCCATTTGCTTCCCAGAAATACTTCCATTTAAATCATTTAGATTTTACCAGCTTCATCTCACATGGAATTCTTATTTTTTCTCCTTTTACTACAGAACTGCAAGAAAATAGGTAAAGCTTCTATTAATTTTCAGATGCACTGCAAATGAAAAATCAGTGTAAAGTGAAACGACAGAATTCCAATTTATTACTATCAGGAAACGGGAACTGCAGCCTGAACAACCTTGCAGTTACTAAATTAAAGAACTTCCTCATCTGTTACAGATTAAAATAAAATATTTTTCACTTGCTTAAACTTCCCTTTATTTCTCCTAGTAGCACTGTTTTTAGTGTCTAATCAATACAATCTTTATTGACAGATGCAGAATGAAACATAACTGGTTTCAAGGACCAACTGCCATGTAGCGTCAATGCTTACTGTCCATATGCACAGCATTACTTTGACTTCTAACAATTAACCAGCCGCAAAGTGGTTAGAACCATATGAATTCTTGTTTCAGAGATTATTATTTCTTCATCTACCTTCTACACAAAAATTTTATCTACATTTCTAATTCTAGTGATGCCACAGCCAACACTATTCCACATCAGGGTAAACGCAGAGAAGTCAGATGTAGCAGTCATCTTTCAAAACAGAAATACTGGTAGTACACTCTTTTCATAACCAATGATGAAACTTCTGTAATTTAGTATCACATAATAGAGCATTAAATAGATAATAAAACAGGGGGAAAGCCTAGAGTTATACATTTATTATTCTTATTAATCCTGTGTCTTTATTAGTAGTTTCTGACAAAAGTTTCCTGATCAAAATGGGTATTTTCTTTAAACAGTTCTTAGTTTTTCCAGAAATTTAAATTTTACAGAGAAAGTTACACGGAATTTACATTATGCTTCAGATTTTTAAAAATCGCCCTCATACTTTATGAGAATCCAATTACTATTAAAATTCTGGGGACTGGATGATGATATGCAATTAGATTTAATTCAGTATAATTAGACTGAATCACTAGCTAACACAATTACAACCTGATGCAAGTCAGATTCTCATTTTATTTACCTTGATATGTGTCAGTAACAACAAATCCGTTAATATCAATATAGTAAATTTGCCTAACTGAAGCCACAACATTAGTGGGAGAAGTCTGTAGATAAGAGAATAACGGCCTGCATATGAAAATCTGACGGATCATTGCACCAATGCACAGTAACTGCTTTAAGGATGAAAAATAATTGTCTTTGCTTTGATTTATGTGTGCTCAGCACAAAGTCCACATTCTGTTGTGATGTTGAACTTAAAAAAACCAATAAACAAGATATATATATTAGACCTATCTAGACAGTAGACTGTTAGACCTATATTAGACATATTTGGAGCAGGAAGCTATATAGTGTTACATTTCACATAGGAGAGTAATATAAAATGACCATGTACATAACACAGCAATAGCAACCTAAAGAAACAGCAATCATACCATGCTTTAAGAAAAATACTTTAGCTTACATACCACATAGTTAATCAATTTCATGCAAGATAAACACCCTCCATCAGAGTAAGCAAGCAGAATTTAAAACACTTTTTTAATCTAGCTTATTTCTCATTTGTTTTGATTATATTTATGGCCTTAAAATATGAAAAATATGCTTTCTCAATTCTCCCTCCTGAAGTACTTAGACTGAAATCATTGCAAAAAATACATATCTTTTTCTCTTAACATGATAATGGATTTATTATGTTGCTTCATTATCTACATAGAAGTGCCTTTTGAGCTGACATTTCTATGCATAAAACCTAAATTATGGTCCAAATGTCAACTGAAAAAGACTCTCAGTTGTGTGTCCTGCCATCTCCCCCAGCTCTGTCTCTTTACAAAGACAGCAATACAAACACTCCACAGAAATGAATGGAGAGAGGAGAAATGATGCATACAGACTCCACAGGCAAGCGATATCCACAGGCAACTCTCTCCAAAAGTATGGATGACCATTCTGAGGATAAGTAAATGTGTGGCAAGGTCAGAAACGACACTCAGTCTGTCACTACAAAGTCAATCAGCCCTTGCACATTTTTCACATGCAATGTTTACAGACTCTCCATAAAAACTGCAGCAAAATTGTAGAAGCAGCTCTGCTGCTACTCTGTGGCCTAGAGAAAAAGAATTTAATTTTCCAGACACCGAGAAAAATCTCCTACACCTATCACCATACTGTGCATGTAATCAGAGTATACTGAAGAAACTACAAACTTATATTTAGGCATCAATAAGGAAAACTAGTGATGGAGGGGACAGAAGAATGCAGACAGTTTGATGTAGGGAAAATGTACCTAAGGTACATGTCAAAATCTACCAAAATTATTTAAAGGTAATTGATAAAAGATGGCAAGGAAGAATAATCAAAAATTACTTCTAGCTCGTCCACTGCTTTGACTGTTGGTCTAAATTGAATCAGCCTCTCTGGGTTGCCCTAATGACTAAATGAACATTTACATGCTGCTAGCCGCAATCCCAGCTTCCATGCTCCCTGCCGTCTCTCCTCCTGGCTAAGAAAGAGATGACTATATTGCAGTCTTCCACAGCGTATGTCTTCAGTAGATCTGAACATTGAACAGGGCTTTCACAAGGTCTCCTTGTAATTTCATCTGTTTCTCCCATTAGAAACAGCCCATCGAGAGGTGAAAATTTCACATGCAAAGGTGACATCCTGACCTCATAATAGTCAACAACAAAACTCCTCATAGACAAGTAAAATCCTTGACCTCTTCAATCAAGGTCCTAATACTGTTAATATTAGTGCCCCTCTCAGGAAATTGTTTGGAAGATGTCCTTTCCCATCGCTTTCTTTTGAAATCTGCATTTTTTTCATAATCTGAACCAGTATAAATGTCACACACTAGCAAAAAAACAAAAAATGGTTGAACAGTTCTTTTTAAGTCCTAAAGGAAGTCTCATCACATTAACAGGCTGGTACTGCTCCAGTCATATGTATCTCACTAAAATGCAGTAAAAACCTAAGGTTACACACCCATTAATCACATTAAATTATCTTTTTCACTAGTTTCTGAAGAAAGCTTCTTGACCAAAAAAAGCATTTGCTAACTACATTTTCCAGTCAAACGGAAGCCTTGACCTCCTTTGTCCCAAATGATTAAAAGATAACAATATTTAATCACATTTTCATATCAGGACTCCAACTTCTATCATTTGGGGAGGGGGGGAAAAATGTGTATAGCCAGAAGGACTGGAAGACAAGGTGTATGTGATGGCATAAATATAGATACTTCACAGTCTTCCAAGAGACTTTGAGTAACTATTTATATCCCAACTAAACCACCTTCAACTCCAAATGGAATATCAAAATTCTGCTTAATTGATATTATGGCTTATTAATCAGTGTTGGGTTTATTGTCTACCAAAAGAAGAAACACAAAAGATTGAAGTGGTAGCTGCATCTATTTTATATTTTTAGCATATTCCTATAATTTTTAACCTATATACGATCAACTGAATAGCTAGCTATCTATGAAACAAGTAAAATATCAATAATTTATACATTTTATGCACAAAACACAGTTACTATGTGCATGCTTGTTACTTCCCATTTCGAATTAGATGTTTAAATTTTTCTCCCTGGAAATCTTACATTCATGCCTGCAGTTCACCCACCGCTTGTCAAAGCAAGGTTTCAGTTCAATAGTTAGGTACCCTGGAGACCTAATGATAACCGTCAAAAACTTGAAAAATCAGAATTTTGTATAATTAAAAGCCTAGGCATACAGAATGTATCATATAATTGTCTTCATCTGTTCTATAAAGGAGATATATTAATGCATGTTTTAATAAAGTGTTTTAAAATAAAATTACAATGCCACACTACTTCCCTACTCCAAAATAACAAGATTCAAGAAGTTTCCTGAGAAGAACTATGAAATAAACTTTGTTTCCATGTAAGCTTAATAACAAATTCTTAAAAGTATGTAATAGCTTGTATTAATTTTATGGTTTCAAGACAGTAAAGTTCTGCTTAATGCCTTACTCATGGATTTTCAGAATTTTGTGCTATTTACTATTTGGTAGATTTGCCAATATGAAGTTTTAAGTTTCCCCCTTACTCAAGAACTAGCCCTCCTCTGGACTATTGCATCCAGTCTTAATGTTCCAAACAACTGAAAGAAGCCTCCTCCAGAGTCCATCAAGGCAGTTGCAGGTTGGAGGACTTGCTCTGTTAGAAGCTGAGAGAGCTGGACCTGTTCAGCCCGGAGATGAAGCGGCTTTAGCAGGGACCTAACATCAGCCTGTCAGTGCCTATGAGGAGGATACCAACAAGATGGAGCCAGGCTCTTCACAGACGTGCGTGGTACGAGAACGAGAGACAATACCCATGAATTGAAACTGGGAGGCTATGACTCAACATACAGAAGGAAAATTGCTATCAGGATAATTAAGTATTGGGTATGATTGTCCAGAGAGGTTGTGGAATTGCTTTCCTTGTAGCTTTTCCAGAGAGAATTGAACAAATCCCTAAGCAACATGTTGACTCAGACTAATGGGTCCCTTCCAACTGGAATGTTTCTGTGATTTAGTGTAATCATGAGCATTACAAAAAGTAACAGGAAATGAAACTTTCAGTTTGACCTGAACACAACCTAGGACACATCAGTGAAGCTTTTTATAAAAGAGATGAGAGTATTACCACCCTTGGACAAGGCAGTAATGAGAGTTCTATGGGCCCAGACTACTATTCTGGTCATATTTGCTGAAGAAATATAGATTTAGATTGTTAAGGGACAAAGAGAAGGGCACACAGATATCTAGTGGAATAGAGATATTCTCACCTGAAAATAAATCAGAAAGGTAAATTTAGGCTGCCTAAATGAAGGCTGAGAGGATATATGACTTCTGTTTGACCAAAAAGTAAAACAAGGAAAGTTATCACATAGTTTGTATTTACACAGGTATAAATTGACCATGTAACAATCTATTATCATACTTACCTAGACTTCTCAGTACAAGTCTGTAAACATCTCTACATCCGTTTCTGAATTACTTGCAGAGTTTATAGCTGATTACAAGCATTAAAGCCAAAATTAAAAGTTTCTTTTGGGGAAAAAAAAAAAGAATGGGGGGGAGATAAAAAGAGAAAAACACAGAAAAGGGGAAAGGAAACTGGAAAAACAAAAAGAGAAAATTAAAAGGGGAAAGGCAAAACTCCCTCCAGTGGGGCTAGTCAAGAAGAGAACTGACAGGGATTCCCCTTTAAGTATCCTCTCCAGTGCATACCACCATACCACTTCTCCCATAGAAACCACATAGGTTTCCTCAGGAGCCATTCAAATTCCCTATTGCCGGTCCCCACTTACGATGCTATTAACACTGATTGGAGTAGTTTTTGATCAGAGGCTGGTGTTGCAAACTAACTGGCTGTTAAGTTTTGCATATATTACTGGGAATGCTTACCAGATACTTATCTTTCTCCTAATGCAAACTAAAAGCTGCAAAAAGTGGTGCAAGAAAAAGATGGTGAAAAAGTGTGATTTATACCAGTGGCAATCACTTCCCTGACATAACAGTAGTAGCACACTGTGCAGGTGCAGGGCCATGAGTAACAGTATGAGACCAACAGCATGAGGACAGGAAGGGAAACACTGTCTAGAAGCTTTGGTGAAAAGTTACAGAGCTGCAACAGAAAGGCAGCTGCAAATGGAAGATTCTTGGAACCACAAAAGGTTGAGGCACCAAAGGCATGCTGCAGCACACCACCTTCTTTATGAATAAGTTCAGGTTCAATCCTTCTCATAGCTTGCATACACACAAGACTGACCTCCTTCAGGGCTGTCAATTTCTTTACTGGACCAGGCATCACCTTTTCAAAACACTCATTAGACCAGGTCTTCTTTTCTCTTGCAGGTTAAAAGAGCACGGCAACAGAAGCCGGGCTCAGTGAACATGATGGTAGAGGCTCACACATACTCAGTCTGAGCCAGGTAACTGGATTCAAGGGTGAACAAAGCCCCTAGAGTGGCAGTTATCCATGATAGAGAAAGAGCACTCTGTATCTTGAACAGAAATTAACTAAAACAAAGACTGAGAGCCTCAGAGTAGAAATCAAAGGAGATACAGAATCCAGCATCTTCTACTCCAAAACCAAAGAACTAGGGATAAATAAAAGACGTCCTGTAAGTATCATCTTCTTACAGGCACTTCTGAGCTACCTTCACTGAAGATCTTTTCACTTTCCTAGACAAAAATAAGTCATGCAATAGTTTTAAAACAAAGTATCCTGATAGTTATTACACATTATAAAGAAACTTCAACAATGTATCATGCTTTGTGAGTCATAAATGTCAACATTTTTATTGAAAAATACCATTAACAAGAAATTACTGGAAAACAAGAACAAATATTTGCTTCCTACTACCTTCCCATATCCCAATCTACATTCTATATTGACTAAATGCTAATTAATTCAAGTAAACATCTTCTTGAAGGTTATGTAACAGAAGTTTTCAATCACTTTTCCCTATAAAGGAATTTCTAAATTGTGTAATATCACCTTGTCCACCTTGACTGGAAAAGAATGTATGAACAGCAAAATCTAATTGAAACAAAGACCTGTTCAGAGTCCAAGATCTTATCTCCAGATGCTCAACAGCAAATGCATAAGGAAAAGTGAGGAACTGCAATGCAACCTGTAATGGTACTTGCTTGGAATACTATGAAGCATTCAGAATATTTTCCAGTTTGGGACATTCTGATTCAGAGCCATTATCTCTCTGTTTCGTAGCCTTTGATACATTTTTTATCTCAGAATTTGTCCAAATCATTGTTTTGAACTCGTGTGAACTTTTTTGCTTTGAAAAATCTCTTCAGCAGAAAGCTATATAACTACATATTGTATAAAAATGAAGAAGTATGGAGAAGTTTGGGTATGTCCTCAAGGCATACTATATACTATATGCTATACTATATACTATATATATATATACACTATATACTATAGTTATACTATACCTTGCAGCTGAAAGGATTCTAAGATGGCCTCAAAGTATTGAAACATTATTTTTGAGCAGTAGTTAAGCACTACTTTGCTGTAATTTTTAAGCTGCTTGAAGGCAAAGCTACAGATTAGCATGAAGACATAAACTTCATAATTCATTATAAAAGTTGTAATAATAAACTCAACACTAGTGCAGTCTTGCCCAGCATGCGATGACGTTCACAACATAATTCATTCATTACACGTAAGTTACAGAGAATAAGGAATAAATTCTTTGGTCATGTATGATCATCCTAATCTAGAAACTCAAAACCAAAAGGAGAAAATGAAAGGTGATTTCGTCAAGTAATGTTAGCTCTAAAATGCTAACAACCAAGCGATTAAGCAATGCAACGTTCTCTGAAAAAAAATACTTATTTATCTGGAAATCATTACGGATACCCTGAAGCATGACAAATATGTTTTATCATAGAATAGCCCAATGTTCTGTCTTTACATGAGAGTTAACTTATCAATGAAGCAAATAGAACATTTTCTTACATCTGCTTGAGAAGACTGGAAAACTGATAATACTCATTCTTTTAACTTGAATTTCTATAGGAAGTTCATGTAAACAGTATGCATATAGGACACAGCATGTAATCCTCAGCAAATCTGGCCCAAATCTCTTCTGTAAAAGAGAAAAAACCCTCACTCCTGAGATATATGAAGCTCTCTCAGGTAAATTGTTAAACTATGACTACGCCGCAAACCAGAAATATTTTCTATTGCAGTTTGAACACACATACCCAAAGTACCTTAAAGTTAGCTAGTCTGAATATCGACAAATATAAAACAACAATAGATAGGCAGTCTGGTAAATATGTGCTTAATTTACCAATTTGGAGATGACTAGGCTACATCCCTCTCTCCCAACCGATTTTTCGTTGGTTATACTTGTTCATATACACAGGATTTGATTATTCACAAAGCTACATTTCTCCTACTAAGCATTAGTTGAATACTAAGAAACTACTTCAGCTACATTTAGTTACCTTCAGTATTCATGGTAATTCACACCAGGATTCACATAATTTTCAGGACAGGCAAGCAAAAATTTGTACTTTCAGTATGCAACTTCTATGGGACTATCTCAGCTAGTGAGATGAAGAACTGAAAATTATTTTCCACTTTACATGCTTTCTAGAAAGTATATAGTTTTTATAATTGAATCTCTTTTTAATGTTATTTTTATTAAGAAATTAGAAAATACATATGCCAGTCAACCACAGTATTATCCTTTTTTCCCCGAAAAAAATCTAACAGGAACAACTGCTCTAAATGAAGCATGTGCTAGGAATTTCAGCAGTGAAGATGTTATTTCATTTTTGTTTTTAAACTGCTTTGAGCACAGGAAGGTAGTGGAGAATGGAAGACGTACAACAGCTTAAGAACTATTATTCCTGTTTCGCCTGTAGACCGCACTTCATTTGTGGAAAAGCAGGTTAAGGGAAAAACAGACACTACTGTTTTCAAAAATGACATTGTAATGTCAGATTCAAAATATTTGAGTGTACTACACATTCACACAGACTTTGATACCAAAATACAAAGGAATTTAACACCACAGTTCTTTCGGTAGGCTTAACTAACTATGATGCTGCACTCTCATCAACTTGGCCACTAAGCATAATGGCATGTTTTTCTCTTTTTTTGGAACTCTGAACTGGAAGTGACATTTTCATGCAAAAGAGAGCTATTTCAGTACTTACATGAGGAAGCTACTTATATGAGGTAGGTAAATATGACTGATTGCATCTTTTTTCTGGGGCCATGACCTGTTTTTTCCCAATGTTTTGGATAGCATCTTTGCCATCACAATGAAAAAGAGGTGCTAAAATAGTGCATTATTTGCTTCATTCACAGTGGAGAGTTATATATAGTTGAGACAAGGATATTTTATAAAAATAACAATGCAGCTTAAGCGTATGAAGGGATGGAATTGCCTTCCAAGACCGCTCTGGTATTACGACAGAGAACAAGCCTGCATCTCTTTCTGAACAAAGCAGATGTTCAGGGTACAAAATGTGAGCTGGGACCACTGATACAGGAATGCATTGGACATGAGAGAAAATTTAGAAACACTCAACAAAAAGATAGCTTCAATAGATGTAGGGGATGCTGTTGGGGAGGCAGGGCTGTGGCAAGAGACAGGAGAGGAGAGAGAGGAGTTGGAGAGGACATTTGAAAAACGTTAATGTGAAACACCTTCCGTTTTTGTTCATGAAGTCTCAGCACAGCTTACAGGCCTTTGTGAGCTTGCAAATTAAACCCTGAATAACTGTCACAAAACTATTTTTCTGTCACAGAAAACAAAATGTCAAGGAACTAAAGCTGACAATGCTGAAAGACAAATGTTTAAAATTCCTCGGTTTCTGTGTCAGCATTTGTTCTATGCTGTTTGTGACAGAGAATATCAACAGCTTTTGCATCAGAAAAGCACATTCATGCATTTTCATATGTCAAAAGGTCTCCACAATCCGATTCGCTACTTCCTTTTCAATGATCAGTTTGTTTTAAACATTTCTCCCCTCTTAAATTCTCATGGAGTTTAACAGTGGGTTTAGACCTCTTCGGAGCACTTAAAAATACAAACTGCCATGGGCTCAGGGTAGATCTTTCAAAGATGAATACGCATTTTGTGCATTACAAGTAATACCTGCTTTTTTCTATAACAGTGATGAGCACGAATGATTGCTATTACGTTCCATCTCAGATCAAAACTCAGACATTTTAGGTGAGTCAAAACAACTGCACCCTTGCTGGAAATTACCTTCCCGATGCCCTGCACTGGCAACCGGGAAGCTGTCGGTCGGAATGCAGAAACCGCTTTGTCACCGAAAATACAATTACACAAAATTCTGGCCACCCAACCACCCACCCGGGACGGGACGGGACGCGACGCGACGGGACGGGACAGGACGCATACGCACCCGCCCTCCGCCTGCTCCGGGCAGCTCCGACACTGGCCCGGCGGTGGTGCCCGAGGGGCGCTCCCCGCCGTCGCCCACCTGTTCGGCCCCCACGGGGCAGCTCCCCCGACACCCTCCGGAGCTCCCCAGCCGACCTCGGGGAGCTGGCACCGCCCGCCGAGCTCCAGCAGCCGCTCCCTGACAGCCCCCGAGCTGCCGTGGGTGCCCCGGGCACCCCGAGACACGGACGCGGCCCCGCAGGACGCGGGGGTCGCAGAGGACCCCCCGAACTCAGCAAGGCACACACCCGCCCCGCCGGGCATGCCCTGCCAGGAACTGCTCTTCCACTCACGCTCCAGCGAAGCAAAACTTGCCGGGGGCAGCCGTGTCCCCCCGCCCACGCCACCTCTCCCGCCCTCACACGGTCGAACTTCCCGAAACCTTCCCAAAGGTCCCAAATATACCGCCCTGGCAAGTCAAGGGTGACGTTCTGGCGGCGGGACCGGCCAGCCCCGCTCCCCCTGCCCGCCGCGGCCGGGCGGAGCGGAGGGGCAGCCGCCCGGTGGGTGCCACTCACCTTCCGCGCCTCCGCCTTATCTCTTCGCTCGCGGGCTGCAACTTCCAGCGCTTCCCCCAACTGCCATGTTCCACGGGAGCGACGGGGACAGGAGCGAAGCGGGGCGGGGAGGAAAAGTTGCGGCAGCGGCGGCCGCGGCGGCGCTTAGGTGGCCATCGCGCCGGCGGGGCGAGCCTGTGCCGTGCGCGGCGGGCGGGCGGGGCGGCGGCGGCAGCTGGCGCGGGGCTGCGCGCTGCGATCGCCGCCCGTGGCGACGCGGGGAGGATTTGCTAAAAATAGCGGCTCTCTCGGCGCGGCGGGCGGGGGGAGGCGGGGGGAGGCGGCCGGGCTGCGCCGCGCTCCCCGCCGTGGCCGCTGGGGGCCGGGCGGGCCGGGCCGCGCTGCGCCGCCGCCGGGGGACAGCGCCGGGCGGCGCCGTGCCCGGGCCGAGGACGGGGAGGCGATTTGGGCACTGAGCCCGAGGGACTGCGGCTGCCCGGGCCCGCTGAGGGACTGGCTGGCGGGGGAGCCGCGCGGTTATTTCGCGGCCCTTGGCACCCCGGTACCCCTCTGTGAGCCCTCGGGGCAGGGGATGCACCTGCCTGCCCTGCCAACCGAGGCACAGGGGCGCTGGGCCCCGCCGTGCAGCCCCCGCGGGGAGGCAGCCGGGCCCGGCGGGGTGGAGTGAGGACACGCGTCTGGACGGCACCCGCTGCTGCTTCCAGAGGGTCCCTGGCATTCGCCACGGGGAGAAAGGAGGTGTGCAGGCTGCTGTGTGGTCCTCGCGTGGTAGGTGTTTCTGTTCCCTTGGGCGTCACACCCCGAGATGGTTGCACATTTCTCTAGTGCTGCTTTCCTCTCGTGGTCTTCTTATCAGTCTTGGTATCTCTTAGTATCTTCAACTAGAGGATGCCTACCTTTCTGAATCCACATCAAGTCTCCTTGATAATGATTAAGAGTCTACAAAATTCTCTTTTCCTAATACTGTTTTATCCAACATATAAAGTACTTTAGTCTGTGGAATCTATCTTAGCCACATTTATTTCTACTCTAAATTTATGGATAGATATCTTCATTACTTAAGAGAGAAGGGAGTGTCACCTTTTATTTCTCCCCTTCCAGTGAAAAGTTAGCCTCAAAGGAGTTAAGTTCTTAGCAATTAAAAAAAAAAAGTTCTGGAAAAAAAAATTAGCTATCTTCCACCTAAAGGCTTTGGCATTTTCATTTGTGTTTATATATTTCCCTTAGTACCATAGAAGTTTCATGCTGTGTTTTAATCTGTTTGAATTTTAAGATTGATTGTACTTATTCTTTCCACTGTGTTGCTTTCAGATGTTAGCTTTCCTGAAACAAATCTTAAAAATTGTTATTTCAAGACTGGTGAAGAAGTAGCTAACACTAAATGGTAAAGCTGGTGGCTAAAGAAAGAGGTTTAGAATTTGAGCCTGAATGTCGTTGATTGCTCAAGGGATACAACAGATGAAAACTCAGCTGTGGCAAGCAGTGTTTTTTGTGACCCTCAAAATTAATCTCATTTCTCAAAATTAGAAATAAAACTGTGTCTCAGTATGTTTCAACTTGGAGAGGAACCTCATCAGCTTGTTTTGGTTTGTGTTTTAGTTTGGGAATAGGTTTCACTGGTATTGCTGGATGGTGTTATGGAGTGCCATGTGACAGATCCAAGTCCAGACTGCCTAATGAAATCACACAGCACTGTTTCCCTGACAGATCGATAGGCTTCAAATTGATACATACTTTTGTTTCATTATGTACTCTTGTCCTCTGTCTACTCAAAGGAAGCATCAGCATTATAATTGCATTTTAAAATGTTGTAATGCTGAGTTGGGATCTCCTGAATTCACATTGGAAAATAACAGGCATCTCTGAGACACCTCCATGTTTTGGCTACTGCTGCACTTGCCCCACTTATTTCCACTCAATGCTAATAAATATAATGAAGTGGTGCATGGTAGTAATATTCACCAGCCTTTATCTTGCTTTTGCTAGATCTACTATTTCTATTCCATTTCAACATTATCTACTTCTAATCCTACTGAGCAAAAATTGATTTATAGACTTGACTGACTTGCCGGAGTGAATATGTGTAGCTCTTCATTCAAATGTAGCATTCCCTATTTTGTCACTGTCTTTCTGAGTTATTACAAACATTTACTGAAAGTCATGGGGGTGACAAAAGAATGTGGTGTGCCTGCAGTATAATTTATAAGTTTAATCTATAAATCGTGAGATGAGGTACTGCAATGCTCAAAAGATTTTTATCCCTGAAAAGAAACACAGATCATCCTTGCAGCTTCATCTCTGCCACATTGTGAACTGGCGTCTGCTGACCAGTAGGGCTATGATGCCTTTCATATACACTCTAATTTACAATAATTACTAGATTTTTGAATGGAAAAAGCTTGCATATTGCTCACACATAAGATCAGTAAAGTAATCGTTGGGAGGCTCACAAAAGGTTTTGGAAACCACGCTGAAACAGAAAAATTGTCTTTCCCATGGTTCCTCACTTTAGGTAGTGCCTAGTAAAGGTGCTAGGAGATTTTTTTTTTCTTCCCTCCCCCCCCAGTCAAATAGAAACACTGCAAATATTGAAAAATAATAGGTGTAAAACACTAACATTCACTAATCCATTTGACACATATTTTAGTATCATTAATGCTGTGGGAAAATAGCTTTCAGAAATTCCATGCCTTCACCATCTCAAATGTTAAAAAGGCACTGAGGTATAACAGCTCATCAAGCAGCAGCTAAGACTCATCAAGCAGTGAGCAATTCCTTCCCTATGATACTGAAAGGGAACGTGTAGGACCTTCTGTACTGTGTGACCATTAAGATGATACTCAGCTATGTCCCTTTCCAATCCACTTCATAAACCATCTTTTCACAAAAAGTGAAACTAATCAAGATGAACAGAAAAAACCCTGAACATTTAACAAGACCAAAGTGGATTTCCAATGTACACGTACTTGTTAACTTGAGGATCTGAATAAGATGGAAGTAATGTTGAGGAATGAAAAAAATCTAAGTCTTCTCCATTAGTTGACAATATATGACAGCTTTTTACTGAAACAATCAGTGCTTCTAGATGTATTTCTGTTCCTTGACTGCCAGACAGCAGATCCTTTTCATTATCTCTGGCAGTCAAGAGACTTCAATTATTATACTCGGGTGTAATCTTGCAACACACCCATGCTTCTAGTCACATCCAGAGCATACTGACAAGACATACTTTACTGAGATAATTCCTAAATTCAATATGAAGTTCAAGGAGACAGCCACCTACTTGCTGAATAAGATGAATAAACACCCCAAAATTCAGCTGATGTCTGTTCCTTATGTTCCTGTCCAGTTTTCAATGAAAGTCATAGCTCTGCTTTTTATCTTCAAAGTTTGGGAAAATCCAGGTCATGGTGTACTCCTCTGTAGAAATCAATACTAGCTGCCTCTCCTCTATCACCTTATTGGGCCAGATCCTTCTGATACTTCAGATCACTTTTTTAAAAATGGGATTAATGAACTGTTACCTAGCATGTTGCACACACCATCCACGTACCACGTGCCCTAAATACGTAGCCCTTGTAACCAGCTCTGTGCAATTCTCTGTGTATGTTTTATATATGTATAAATGCTTACAAGAGTATCTGTTGTTGTGCTCATTTGTATTTTATTAAGAATGTTTGCATTAAGTCCTCTAAAATGTTAAGATTTGCCTTCCCTAAGCAAACTATCAAAATTGGGTGAGGAGAAAGGGTGTAACTTACTTTTGATATCTGTTATTTTGACTGAGAATTAGTCAAAAGCTCTTCTTTTGGGTGAGACTTTCAGTCTTTTAGTAAGTATCTTGCTCAGTAGCTCATAAACATTGAAATTTTACATGTTTTAGATTGGCTATAATTGTTGATTTTGTTTACAGAAGGTGTTTGTTTTTTCCCAGAGAAAAGTTCAGCAGTTTAGCTGATCAGACAGTTTTCTGCAATTTTTAAATAACCACTTAACTGCTACAGTTAACTGCAATTTAAGGAAATCAACGCAGATGCTAACATTTTAAAGATAATAGGAATTTCTAGACTTACATTTAAAAGAAAAAGAATTGTCTTACATATACTTAAATGTCTTGTGAAAATATATTTCCTGCACACTGGAGATAATTTAATGTGTGATTAGCTCTTTCAGTGCCTGGTCTTTCAGGATCGTGTACACATACCTACATTCAACAGGTCTATTCAGGTGGTTAAAATTAAGCATGTTATTACCCCTTTATTTTAGGGCCAGTGGTTAGCCAATATTTGAAAATTTGTGGGCTATTTCTCAGAAACATGATAGAGTCATGTGTGTTTTGATCTTGGCCTATTTTTATGCAGAGAATATAAACATATCTCAATTCCTTAAACACAGTAAGTCGTGAAATGAGTGACCATACTGGGATGCTCACTCATAAAGCCAAGCCTGCACAGAACCATACCCTTAAAGTAGTTCTTTTACTCACACAAAGCAAAGGTTTTTAAGTGGCCCCTAATGCTGTAGTGAACTGCGCAGAATTTGCAAACATTCATATGAAAAGGGGATCTAAGTAAAAGGCTTGGATGTCTGTTGAAAGATTTTCCATTAGCTTTGGACTAAGTGGAGCTGAAGCTGAGGCCTGTCCTTGCTTTTCAATACTGATCTTGATCCTGAATCCTCTTCTGTCCATATCCTAAACACCTCTGACTGTTGCAGTCTTGCCTGCTTTTTGTCTGAATCCTTTTTTCCCATTTTTTCTGCTGCTTAATTATCTGAACATTGCGTTGAAGACATTGGTGTGTCCCATTATACTGGTGCAAGAGACCCCTCAGGTGTCCTAACCCTGCTCTGATGTCTTGTCCTTTATTCATTCTGAACCTGGTGTCTTTCCCAAAGTCATCTGACAATAGACTCCAATGACAGTCTTATCTAGAGTCTTGTTCAGGCCAAGCAGCAAGTTCCATAACTCTGTGTCCTGTTTACATATTCACAGTGGTTTTTTTACTGTCTCCTTGATTTTCTGATGTCCTTGCTTCTTCCTGACATGTGGCGTACAGTTCCACCAAAGGAGTGCATTTGTATTCACACTTCATTGTACAAATCTCAGCTTACAGGACTGAGCACCTCTTTCAGCTTTGTCATGCTGATCCACAGTTTGGAAGATAGTTTCTATTCTTTGCCATTACTAAGCTAGCAGGCATTAAAGTATTTCTTCACTTCTCCTGAACAGAAATTGGATACAAGGATAGATCACAACTATATCAAGAACTGCCCACCTCATAAATATATCCAGCTTACAAAATTCCAAATGCATTAGTCTTCACAAAAGTGCTAATAATTACAAAAATAAAATGACTGGCCTTTGCACTTGGTGTGTATTATTTGTTGCTTATAATCATTGTTAGAAAGTAAAGAATGTTATAGAGGTGAATTTCTTTAGGTCCTAATTGAACTCATATGAAAACAAGCTGTGTTTGAGAAGAGGAACTCTCTGAGGAACACCCTGTCATTATACCTGACCAGATCATGCTTGTTCAGGTGGATGATTGCATCAGATTTTCACGCACTTATTACAATTAGCTACATTAGCAGATAGTATGGGATTCTGAATGAAACTGAGTCTGAAATTACGCAGATCTTTCTCACTATAATGATTCATCAGGTGGGATTTGTTTCAGCTTTCTGATTTATCTTTTTTTTTATTATTATCCCACTCTGCAGTGATGACAGAGTTGTGCTGGAGAACGGGCAGAAGTTACTGCTGGGAGCCTCTGTCAATAAGCTCAATGCAGGCAACTTGGGCCTGACAATGATTCAGTGATGATCCAAGTGCAAAAAACAGCTCCATGAGACCATCTGAGCAAGCCATTTTCTGGGGTACAAAACAATTTGCTGACATTATCATTGCTTCCTGTAATTTCTTACTTCTTGTTCTGAATTGGTTATTTCCAGTATTGTTTCCTGCCAGGGCAGCATGAACCAGGATGTCCATGGAAGGAGAGCTTTTCCTGCACAGTTTTCAACCGTGAGGAAAGGTTGTCATTGTCTTGGATTTCCAGACAGGGATAGATGAGCTGTGTTGTAGGTGTTTCTGTTGTTGCGATTGATTCCACTGTTATGGCACTCCACTGTTAAAGAGATAATTACACAGACATAGGATAGTTTTGTTATAACATTTGATATTAATATTAAAATATGTATTTCTTATTATTGATTGACTTCAGTGATATGGAAGGATGTTGGTAAAATAAAAATTCGCTGACCTAGGCAGGTGGTGATGGAAGAGAAGGACTTAGTCCCCCTTGCCTTTCATGAAGATGTAAATGTAGTATGTGCTCCCTGCTTACAAGTAATACTGTCAGGCTACGTAACTCCTCTTTCAGTTTAAGGTTGGGCCGCAGGCATCCTACAATTATCAGTTGTACTTGGCAAGAACCTTGTCAGCTCTCTTTTGGTGTTCATGTATTATCAATAAAATAACACTAGTTTCTGAAAATGACCAGTTCCATTTACATTTCATAATCCGTTGAAAGGAAAAACGTTTGTGACTGAGTAAGAGAAGGAAGGAGCTGTCAACCCTGTTTTGTGATTACTGCCCACAAATGTTCTCACATTTTGCTTTAAGAAAGTGTTCTGACAAAAATATTAGCACTAATAGTACAGTATACATATGTTCTCAGAGTATAAATAGTGCAACTTCATCTCAAGAGATAGCTCAGGTCTCTATCCAATGACTTTAATGAGGTTTGAGGTTGCTCAGCATCTCACAGCAGGCACTCAGCACACAGGAGAAAGGAGACATGGTGTTCACGTGAGGTAAAAAGCACTGTCAGTACTTGTCCAAGCCAACAGGAGTTACAGAGCCTTGGTGCCTGCAGTGTCAAACCTTTCATTCTCCAATGAATGCTGAAAAACATTTCTTTCTCTATCACAATGTATCAGCATACTCCAGCTGATGCATCCTACAAACAGCAATATGTATCCTGCTTTTACAGAAGAAGCAAAACTCTTTTGCCCTAACTTTGATGTCTGCATTATCCTTAGTTCACTGTTCAAGCAATAGAGGGAAATACTTCCAAAGAACAACTTGTCCTTCAAATGTTGCTGCTGAGCACACTTGAGGTGTCTGCTGTCTTTTTTTCAGTCTTTACAGGTTTCTTTTTTATTACATTATGTCTTACAGGGGAATTTTTATCAGTCAAGCTGACAGAAAAAAAAAATCTTCTTTGTAGACCACCAAGGAGAGATATGTCTACTCTTACGTAAATTGTGGATTTTTAAAATTAATATTAACTTACAAATGCAGATGCCATCAAGGTGATATGTTGTGTTCAAGATTATCGAATGGATACTCCTTCTAAAATTGTGGTGTTTTGCAATTTTAACGCTACACGATGAAGTGGACACCAAGAATACTAATGCATTTGATTTAGAGACATTGATAGGCTCCTGACAAGTCTGAGAGTAATTTCAGGGGAAAAGTCAGAAGTAGGAATTAAAAAGGAGTGTCTTTTACTAATTATTAGTAATTAGCTTATTTTAGATATTCCACTCTAATTTTTTTGTGTCCTCTACAGTTTCATTCTTTTATTTTTAATCGTTCACCACGATTATTATCTATCAGATAAAGAAACTCAGGAAACATTGCTAACAAGAGCTTACCATTTCTTTTTAATGTAGCTGAATAACTCTGTTGAGATCACTTCACTGCATGAATGACCAGTTTCTGAAAGCTTTCACACAATCTGTTGTACCCTGAAGAAAAAAATGTACTTCCTCATTGAATACCACCTATTCTCTAGGAGTAACATATTCCAGGTCTTAGAGGCTTGCTTATATATATTTTGTGCTAATGGTTATTAAAAAAAATTATGCAGTACAACAAAAATCTTACACGCACACACATATATAATATATATGCATACATATATATCTATTATATAGTTGTATCACATAAATGTGTATATATATAATATTTATATATAAGTATGTATAAATATATTGATAATATTTAAGCATGCACATACAGATATATTCCAGGTTATATCTGAGAGCTCTCTCTCTCCATGCCCCTACACAGAGTGAAAAATTTTATCTCAACTTCCTGCAGTCTTTTTCCTGTAGAGAAGGAATTCATGAGTATAACAAAATTCACCTGTACATATCCTTTGAAACTCTTCCTATTCCACCAAGTCACAGTACTAGAATTACATAAGAAGACAAAGACTGTTCTTTCTAGATTTCAGTCTTTATATGTAAGGAAGAGGAACTATGATTTCTGCCCTAAATCTTTTCTGCATACAATATGGCTAATAAAGAATATTCAGATATTTTAAAAAGTAAGACTAATAAAATAGCTACTGCATTATTTGTTACAGGATTCATGTAACACACACATTTATTTTTGTAAGCCTGTTCAATTGAAAAGCATTATGACATTTTTTCTTGAGGATTGCAACCATGCAACTTAAATAATACCTCTAACCAAAACTCTAGAAAATCTTAAATTCATGTATAGAGTTTCATATTAAACAAGGATTTTTTCACTGAAAAGTTTATATTTTTTTACTGTTATTTATCAAAACCTAATACATACATTTTTCTATGTGAATGTTCTGCCTATATCACATAAACTGTCAAAGATATAGCTAAATATAACAATTATTATCTTACTTATTTTTCAGTGGTGTATGTGTAAGACAAAATCAAGGTACTGCTGGTCCCAGGTTTTCCCTCCAAACATTCCCAAATAAGTTTGAATTTGTACAGTTTCTTGATGACGATACAAGGAAGGGCAGTTGTAAATTCTCTAGCAAGACACATTTTGGTCATTTGCCAAAGCCTTACAAAGGTATTTGTGCATTTGTTTTACAGTTAGTTTATGTTCTGATAGTATCATAGTAGTAAAACTTTAGAGTACAAACAGTTCTTATAAAAAATAATAATAGAATCTATGAGGAAACTGCTTCATTATGATTACTCAAACCTATTTTGTCTTCAAAGGTGGTGTTGTGGATTGCTGTACTAGTCAGTAATGACCAAACTTTTGGTAATCTTGAATTAAAAAGGGCTTTTTCACTATTGTATCCTATAAAAATCGTCATGCTGTTATAATTCTGTGTCTATGCCTGTACCCATGGATGGCATCTGGCAAGCTTTAGTATATGATTCCAAAGCTAAATATTGTTCAGCACCACTGAAACAGAATGATGAAGCATTGTTCCTTGGTGGATGATAAAGAATGGGAAATCATAAATTGTAGAATCAGAATTGTTTGGGTTGGAAGAGACCTTAAAGATCATGTCGTTCCAACCCCCTTGCTGTGGGCATGGATGCCACCCACTAGACCAGGTTGCTCAGGGCCCATCCAGCCTGGCTTTGAACACTTTCAGGGATGAGGCATCCACAACTTGTCTATGCAACCTGTTTCACTGTTCCACTGTTTCACTGTGTCTCACCACCCTCACAAGAAAGAATTTCTTCCTAATATCCAATCTAAACCTACCCTCATACAGTTTAAGTCCATTACCCCTTGTCCTATCCCTACATGCTCTCTCTGGCTTTCTTGTAGGCCCCGTTTAGCTACTGGAAGGCTGCTCTGTGGTCTCCCTGGAGCCTTCTCCAGGCTGAACAAACTCAACTCTCTTAGCCTGTCTTCGTAGGAGAGGTGCTCCAGCCCTCTGCTTATCTTTGTGGCCCTCATCTGGACTCATTCCAAGTCCATGTCCTTCCTATGTTTAAAATGAGGGTTACATTTCCCCTTTTCCAGTCAGTGGCAACTTTACTGGACTGCAGCTTCTCAAATATGGTGGATAGTGGCATAGTCACTTGTCAGTTGCCTTGGGATGCTCAGGACGTGCAGACGCATCTCATCACGTCCCATGGACTTGTGTACCTTCAGATTGCTTAGATGGTCTCGAACCTCATCTTCTCCTACAGCAAGTGGTTCTTCATTCTCACAGTCCCTGTCTTTGCCTTCTGTAACTTGGGTGATGTGGCTGTTGCACTTGCCAGTGAAAATTGAGGAAAAAAAAAAAAGTCATTGAGTACTTCAGCCTTCTCCATATCCCAGGTAATCAGGTCTTCTGTTTTCATCTGGAGAGGGCACACATTTTCCCTATTCTTTCTCTTATCACTGACATAGCCGTAGTAGTTTTTCTTGTTGCCTTGATGCCCCTGGCCGGATTTAATTCTATCTTTAAATCTATCTATTAGCTTTCCTAACCTGAACCCTGGCAGTTTGGACAATTTCTCTGTATGTTTTTCAGGCTATTTGTCCATGCTTCTACCTACTGCAGGGTAAGTTTTTCCAGAAGCTCCTTATTCATACATTTGTCTCTATGTGTTTTTGTTTGACTTACTCTTTGTTGGGATGCCTCCCTCCTGATCTTGAAAGAGATAATCCTTATTATCAGTTCATGGAAAAATCATTTTCTTTAGAACCCCGTCAGAATCCCAGTGCCAATAGGACTGTCTGAATGAGAATTACCTTGACAAATTAGAGGACTGGGCAATCACCAACCATGTAAAGTTCAACAAGGGGAAGTGCCAGATTTTGCAACTGGGATGGGGCAACCCCAGATGTACGTACAGACTGAGGAATGAGATGCTGGAAAGCAGTGTCACAGAAAGGGACCTGGAGGTCCTCATCAGTGGGAAGTTGAATATGAGTCAACAGTGCCCTCGTAGCCAGGAGGGCCAACCATGTCCTGGGAGGCATCAGGCAAAGCATCGCCAGCCGGGTGAGGGAGGGGATTGTTCTGCTCTGCTCTGCACTGGGGTGGCCTCACCTTGAATATTGTGTGCAGTTTTGGGCACAGCAATATAAGAAAGATATTAAGCTGTTAGAGAGCGTCCAAAGGAGGGCAACGAAGATGGGGAAGGGCCTTGAGGGGAAGCCGTATGAGGAGCAGCTGAGGTCAGTTGGCTTCTTCAGCCTGGAGAAGACTGACAGGAGACCTCATTTCAGTCTACAACTTCCTCGTGAGGGGAGGTGGAGGGGCAGACACTGATCTCTTCTCTGTGGTGACCAGTGACTGGACCTGAGGGAATGGCCTGAAGTTGTGTCAGGGGAGGTTTAGGTTGGATATTAGAAAGATGTTCTTCACCCAGAGGGTGGTTGGGCACTGGAACAGGCTGCCCAGGGAAGTGGTTACAGCACCAAGGCTGACAGAGTTCAAAAGCGTTTAGATGATACTCTCGGGCACATGGTATGACTCCTGTGCAGGGCCAGGAGTTGGACTCGATGACCCTTGTGGGTTCCATCCAATTCAGCATAATCTGTGATTCTGTGATTTTTGGCAATCATTAGGTCCAAAGAATTTGCTTTTTCCTGTTGCTCTGTCTAAACCAAATCATCCCAACTGTATTTTTTTGGTGTTTTCTCTATTGCTCTTTACCTTTTCACTGAGATCACATAGCAGCATCATATTAAGTTGAAATTGTTAACCTGTCCCAATACACTGCTCATATAAGGAATGGCTGCAATATTTTCACCCAAACCCTGAAGAAAACTAACAAGTAACTCATCAGGATTTGATTACGTATACGGGGCATTAATATCTTACAATCATCCTATGGATTTTTGGGCCAGTGCTTTGTCCAGTGATGCAGAAGCAGATTATCAGCAATTGCGGGTAGTTTCTAATGGTAGACTGAGAAGCTGAAATACAAAGCAGCCTCCAAATCCCAGCCATGAGCACCTGGAGGGTGAAGACTTACCCAGTCATTTCTTCAATATGGAGTGCTGGTCTTGAGATATACACTAAATCCTTTCAAATACAAGTACATGGATTTGAGCACCCAAATCTGTGGTTATGTGTTTTTCTGTCTGGCATCAATGGAACATGGCGACATTATATCGGATCATTTTTGCTCGGGTTTCACCATGAAGTTTGTGTAGAGCTTGACAGAGAGCAGATGTGATTTCTTGTGCTGCTGATTCTTCATGTTTCAGATTTCTTTACCTAATGGAGGGCACCTTATATATATGGGTCAAAGTCTCCCTTGGTTTGGGACTGCAGACTCCATGGGGATGGAGTTGGATGGGTGGGGTGCGTGATGGCAGGGCTGTGGCAACATCCCATTGCCTCATTGGTTCAAGGACCAACAGCCCCAAGAGGGGATGAAATGGGGTTCTGGTTAGGCTGAGGTGAGCTCCAAGGGAGGGAAGACAGGGCCAGTAAGGCTTGACAGTGCCCTCAGTGCCCTGAAAATAGAATAGGGCTTCCCATACCTATCTGTATGTTTAATTACTGTAGCACTAACTTAAAGAACTTGTACCCACATGGGTTAAATTTTTCCTTCTCTTGAAGAGTTGCCATCTTGATCCAGGTGGCCTCTATGACCTCTGTGACCTCTGTGACAATAAGAGTAGATATATGACAGAATGGCACAATATCCTTTCCCCTCCTCAGCATCAATGGCAGTCCCATTAACTAGCATATATGGGTATCTAATGTAAAAATTTGGAGGTCAGGATTTTGGACAGGTATAGTATAGAAATACCTATATCCCTGGGCACTGAAATATCTATTTGACCTGAAGAAAAGCCATTTATTGAAAAGAGACTTCAAGTGCTTCCATCTAAACATGGATCTTTTGATACTGCATTTTAATTTTTTAAGTTCAGTCAATGGCTGCCTTACAAACATGTTGCTTATTTTATCCTTAGAGGGGATATCTTTCCTATTTTTAACTATAATTAGAAATATGTGAGCACATATAGGAGAACGAGTCAGAGTAACCTCAAACAATTATAATCCTAAAAATTAGTTTTCTGACACTAAAAAAGGGCTGAAATTGTTTGTACTTTTAATTTTCTGATAAGCTTCATCACAATCAGAATTACTGTCTAAAGCTGTAAAATTAGATGGTGTACTCCCATAGCAATCCAATAACACTGAAGATTACTTCTGAAGTAGCTATTTCTTTTTTTTTTAATTTTGAATGCATACATGAAAATATGACATTTCCCTAAAACTAGTCAGAATTATTTCTCAAACAGACAAACATTTTGTAATATTTTATTACCAACAAGGTTTCATGGGTTAAATGTTTGGGAAGGAGAGACACTATAATTTATTCACACTTAGTTAGATAGAATTTATTTATACAGAGTAAATCAACCTATAAAGTCAAGATGAGACATACAAACTCGACTCAGTAAGGAACTGAATAAATAAAAAAATGTTGATGTTACATTTTAGTAGTTTATGGGAAAATTAATTATGTATACCTGAGACATTTGGTAATCTTTTACACCTTAAGATTTTTTTCCATACAATTGAATAGAAGGGAAGATACCTGGGAAAATATAGCCCTATTGCCGAAGAGCTCTGAGATGGAAGATGCTGGTCCCTGTTCTCAAAGCAATATTTGAATAGAGTATAAATGAACCAAATAAGTCTGTTGTTTTCCCAAATGAGGCAATAAATGCTGATGTCTTGGAGCACAGAAACAGTAAATTTATTTTCACATTTGTGAAATGGCAAGCATTTATTTGAATGCATGTCATTAAGGCTAAGTGAATGGTCTGTAACCAGACAGAAACAGGAGAGCTACCCATTCAGAATTCAAGGGCTTAAGCTGTACTACTCAAGACAGAATCACACAAATATTTCTGAATATTTTATGATCTTTAGGAATGAACACAAGTTCATCTATATGCTAGTTACATAACACTGTCATTCTTATGAAAATAGAAAGTACTAAAACTTCAGCTCTGAAAAAGGTATAGCTGCCCACAGTGTTCCAGTTTATGGGTTCAGTCCTCCAACGCAATGAGCACTTTGGTCTCAGTCCAGCAAATGACTCATACATCTGCTCAACAGTATGCACGTGAATAACTGTCTTATGCTAAACTGCTACTATAGCTAAATAAGAGAATCACAAGGTCCTGATATCATAGATTACATCTCCTCCTCACTCTCTCTATGAAATGTTAGCATTACACTTACCTAATTCACTGAGGTTTTATACACCACCATTCATAAAAGTTAGTCTATAATGTGTCGTATTCCAATGTGAGAGGACTACAAAATGGATAAGAGGATTTTTTTTTCCTCTTACCAGTTTCTTCAGGAGGAGATGCTTGAAGGGATTATTGGAAATTGGAGCAGGTACTAAAGGAGTTGTAGCTGCTTTCTCTCCCCTAACTGTATATGATGCAATGTATGCTGGACACCATGTAACTGGGAGATGATGCCTCTCCCTTTTTCTCACCTCTTTATGGGGCTTTGCAGAAAGGGTGAATGCAAAGCTTTTCACTGTCTTTGCTGGTTAACAGATTGAGGCAGTTGCAGTCAAAAAGGCTTATGCTGCACTCATTGCTCCAACATGTTCACCTTCTGAGCTTCCAAAAAAGTTCTGTCTGACCCAGCCAAGACTCATGCCCATGGTAGTATGATTCCTTTTACCTCTCTTTTCCTCATTTGGCCTTTTAACATCAGAAATAGTTTGAAATCCATGTCAGGTTTGGCTTTTAATGATACACAAGGTAATTTATCATCACATGAATTGTGCTTTGTGATGCACATTATTATTACTAATACATCATCAACATCTTGCGCATCTCACATGATGAATGTGGGCTAGTGCATTATCCCATTTTCCGTGTGCATCGTGAAGCTGCTCCCTTCAATCAGCATTGTTGCAGTGTCAGTTATTTGCTTTCTTGCTATCTATCCATCCGTGTATAATATGACACATTTCCTACTCTAATCTCAGTATGAAAACACCAAAAGAATTCATACATCTCCAGAGCACCGTAGGTTACTTTTTACCTAAAACAATGTTCAGATGGCTGTCACAAAGAAAGTTAAAGTGAAATGTCAAAAGCTGTAAGGATGAAAGGCTGCACATGGTAGATACAAGATTCAGTGCACGGCAACTCCCTCTTAATAAACAAGCAAAGATTTATTGGAAGGAAAATTTCCCTGCATTTGAAATTTAACTGCCAACCATCCACATCCTACACATAACTGTCAGAAAGGATGTCTAAATCTGTCCTCATTTATAACATGTGTTGTGACAAGATTTGACAGTCTCTGAAAGGGCTATAATTGCCACCTAAACATCCAGCATTTTGTCAACTGCGATCATGTTTAGAGAAAGCATTTATTTCACTTTAAAAAAGCTAGCGTTTTTTCTTTCTTCTGAATGAGATGACAGATTTTTTTTTTCTTTTCTCGTTAGAGGTTGCAAGTCAGATTTAAGGGTTTTTTTGTTCCATTTTTCTTTTCAGTTTTTTTTCCAATGACGGAAGTTGGAACTTTTCAGATTAAAAGAAGAATGATTAGCTTGAGGAAAGCAATAGCAATTTAACAGAAATATTGTAAGGATGTCTACTGACACCAGTGAAAATTTCTGAATATCAGGCTGGTTTTCATAGGCACTTTCTCCTGAATATCACAACAAGAACCTAGGTCAAAAAGTGGGAAGAGTACCCTGGTGTTTGCCATTTTGTGACTCTGAATAAATGTCATGTCGTTTTAATCTGGTGCATGTAGTCATCCTAATGTGACCATGAACATTGCTACAGGATAGAGATGGGAGCTGCTGGTGATATGCTCCCATCCCATGATGGAAGCTGTTAGTGTGAGAGCTGAAAGAACATTTTAGATGAGGGAAATGAGACCTGTCTCTTGGGCATTAACAATCCATGTAGTTAGGACTGCAACCAATGCATAACTAATTGACTACCCTGGAGGTTCAGTAGTACACAAACTCTTACCAGGTCTGTGACTTAATTGTAGTTTCTTGAAGTTTTGAGCACGAAAAGTTCCTGCTACCATGGCGATCACTCCCCAGCAGTATTGCTTTAACTCTGGCAGCATTCATGGTTCTTCTGTGTTTATTTACTGAAAACAATCCAGCAATCAAATTTAATTAACAGGAACATTCACAAAATTAAACAACAATCTGCACTTTGGAGAGTGTGGGTACTAGAACTGTTACTTTTTCATATGTGATGGATGCAGCAGAGACATGGCAGCAGGACTGCGTGCAAAGAAGTCCTGGGGGTCCCCAGTTCCAGACCTACTCGTGCTTGCCTGGCCTGCACTTGCCAGGTGCACTATTGGTGGCAAGTGTTTGTCACCTGGCAGGTCTGTACTATATAACCATGAGGCTTTTGAGGAAGAACACAGTAAATTCTTCCTGTGTCGGCTAAAGGGGTCAGTAAAGGTACTAAACATTTCCTCTTGACTGGAGCTTGACTTGGAAATGGACTGGGAAGACAAAATAAAAGGATTTGCTGTACAAGTGAGAGCACAAGCTTGCATTCAGTCCTAATTGCAAGACTCCTACACACTATATGTTTTAACTGCCAGTTAAGGATTTCTTACACTCCAATCACAGTAATTATTGGTTCCTTCTCACACAGTTAATTGTTCATAATGGGTGTCTACAGCGATGCCGTGCTAGAAAACTGAATGTCAGATAGGATGGCCACACTGTGTGGTCAATTCAAAGCTTAGTTTCAGTTCAAACAATAAGTCATAAAATAATAATCTGACACCAAATAGTCAGTTTAGAAACAGGAAGAGCCTCACAAACTAGTAACTGCTATTCGCCAAATGCATTTTCTTAATGTAACTGGAAAGAGTAGTCCAACATCCATGAATGCTGCAAGGCATTCAATAAAACATCAAAAGATGCTTAAAGGAGGAGAACCAATTTATGCCTTTATCAACTTTTACAAGTTTACACTGAGGTACTTGCAACCAGTACATTATGTTAGGAGCATCCTTAAACAACGGAAAAACTTATTTCAGGAAGAAAGTAAATAACTGATTCAGGTCTATGATCCATTTATATATGCACACAAAATTACTACTTCTGGTTCATTTAGATTTGCCCTAAGTTCATATCTGCCCATAAATCACACTCGGCTGGAGCAATTAATAATGAGGGTGTTGGGTGGCATTGCTTTTTTTCTACTGTCTCAGATTATATATCCCTTATCTGCTGAGAACTTTCTAACATTCTTGTTTCAGTGATGTTGCTTGCTTAGCAAAGCCAGTCTCCTACCTACATGGTCTGATTCCTCTGTTGTATATAATGCAATGAACTTTTGAATTCTACCCCTAAGCAGCTATTGGGGTCAATGGAAGCTGGAAGAGAAAATATTAGAAATATAGGACAAATTTATGTTCTGATATTATAGTGAGATATCCAGCAGCTTCAAGTGCCTTTGTGACTGAAGACAGATGGACATCTGAGGCTTTGCCAGCTAGTAACATCTTCCAGAGAAACAATAGTTTCATTGTCTTTCTATTTATCTCTACTATGCAGCTTTTAAACATTAGCATCCTGAAGAATTAGCATCCTGAGAAGAGAAAACGGTAGAGGGAAGTTGGAAAAGAGAAATGCTAGTATAAGAGGAGGGAATGGAAGTATTTTCTGTGAGATGAGGGTAAGAAAGAACCACTTACAACATATGCAGAAAGCTTGGCAAGTTTAAAAAAGGATACTTGGCTGGAAAAAGGGTAGGGAGTTCTTGACATGTAAGTGAACAGAAGGAGGCAGAAGATTTCAGGAAATCTTTAAAATGGATGGAAATGGGAAATGGCACACTGGGACCTGAAGGAGTCCTATATGCAGTGCTCAGGACTTTCATCAGCAAAGTGAATGATGGGGCCCTTTTTGATGTCAGGTTTTAAAAAGTTGGAATTTGTGGTCAGAAGAATTATCAACAAGTATCTGTACGGAGAATTGATAATAATAAAAAAAAGAAGATATTTTACAAATTTTAAGTTGCCTTTCTTTTTAAAGGAAAGAAATAAAGTTCTGCTCTTTCCTGGTAAACAGTTAACAATTTAAAAATTTGACTGAAGTTTACCTTTCTAATCCACTATAACACCAGTGCAGTATAGTAATTAAACAAAGCATTATTTTTTCCCTCTGTCTTTTTGTTTTTATAATTCCTTGTATATATCTACTAATTCAGACAGTATCTAACCCTGCAATGGAAATACATCTGGGAGATAACAGCAAGCAAAAGAAGTTTTGAGAGGTTTCTTTTAAGGAACCTCTATAAAGGTATGCCTTTATAAAGGTAGGCAATTAATATTCAACTGTATATCATACTTCCAAGCCTTTCCAGATGCTAATTTGGAATTCCCTTTGGGGTACCTGTGTCTGGTTAGCTAAGTAGGAGAAAGATAACTCTTAGGTGTGTGACCCTATGCAGCTAGGTCAATGAGCACGATTATTCTGTGTCTATCCTAAAATGTCATCCTAATGCCAGAACTAAATAAAGAGCTTTGAATTTGAGTGTAGCTTCCATCAAAATTTTAACTATGTAGATATAAAAAATTTAAAAGGAACCTTAAAAAATACAGTGAAAATTCCATTCCCAACTCCAGGAGAATTTTAATGGCCATAGTCATTAATGACAAATAGTGGCTGTCCTAATGTTTATGTGCTAATTACTTTACTGTCAGAGACTTAAGTAATCAGTGTTCACATTTTGCTTTTTAGATCAGAAACATATTACGCCTTTTTTTCTGAGTCACCTTTTTCTTAAAACTGAACAACAAGCATTTGGTTGTAAAAATAAGACTAAAATAGCTGTTTTGATGCTCAAATGGATGTGGTTGTGCAGCTCTGAATGCTAATAAGCTACAGGTAAAGAATGTTTCCTCTTGTGGGAGTTTGCTCAAGATAAAAAGAACCAGTTGACCTGCCCTCATCACAATAACATTGTGGAACTTGTTCCTCCTTGCATGACTGAAGAGCAGGTGATATAGTCATACATTTTAAGAAGAAAAGAGACTGTTTTTTTTCATCCAGACTGGCTTAATGCATGAATACTGTTATTTATGTATCTGATGTGGGAAACCTGGTTTGCGAATTTGCACATAAAAATCATTCAAACATGAAAATCAATTCAGGAACTCTCCAATTGTTGTTTGTAACAAAACACCTCTGTATTATCTATGCTTTGCATTCTCTTGTGTTGCTATGATACAAAGATGCTAACTTTAAGTGAAATGGTGCCAGCAGGCTAATGGCAATGAGAGGAGTGCAGAGGGCCTGGCATTAGCTGTCTGTTAGAAGGTCTATGAGAAGGCGCTTGTCGAAGGCCTCAGCGGAAGGTCCTTGCAAGAAAGCTTCTCCAAGTGAGATAAAAAGCTGATCTTGATGCAAAGGGAAGAACAGCTTGTTCTCTAATCCTCACAAATGTGTTGTAGAAAAGCAAAAGACCTGGGGAACACATACAAAGGACAACAATAACATTTTCAGATTCAGAATGGGCCAATTATGGACTAAGTAAGAAATTGCACTTAAATGAAAACATGTTTATCTCTTTTGGCTGTTTCTTGAATATGTTTGCCCCACATTAATTCTCTCATAGGACGACTTAGCTGCTGTTTTAGAAAAGTTTCACCTTCTCTTTACTCATTCAATTGCAGGGAACGCAGATGTGGTTGTTTATTGTTCTTAAAGACAGTGATGGTGGTGTTCTATGACTATAAAAAGATGACTATACAAATACACTGACAACAAAAGAATGCAGGTTTTCTCTCTAAAATTAAACTATTTAATTGAAAAATAGTTGAATGGATACAAGAGTTCAGTTTGTGTTTATGATACCCTCAGGGTTCTATGTGAAAGGTGATAAACTGGAAGTGAATATTTTGAATACCCCATGTCAACAATATTAAATGTAATGTATTTTGTTTTCTGCAAAATGCTATACATGCTGGATTTTAGAAAGTAAAATATGTATCACAGAAAAATAGACCAGCTGTACCTTGTCAGACTTGAGAGAGATTTTGCTTTGCTGTTGTTCTCTAAAACCTCTAAAGGAGACGATTACACAACCTCCCATGACATCTATTCTAGTACTTAGCAATCCTTACCCCAAGAGTGGCCTTGTCTAATTTAAACTTTCTCTCCTGCTGCTTTGCAGAAGTACTGAGGCAGTTCAGTGACTCATTGTCACCTACAAGATGAACAATTCTTTTTGCCTAGCAAAAAAAAAAATAACCCTCAAAGCCACTATCTGACAATGTACTCTCTGCGGTGACCATCTGGGAACTATCAGCGAATGCTGTGCAAGCCCTCTGCTTACAAAGCATAACCCCTACAGTTTAGTTGCCTCCAGATTGCCCGCACACCATCACCACTTATATATTAATTCTATCTTTGACAATACAGAGCACAATTAGTTTACTTGTGGCAACATAACCCACCCACCATGTTACATGAAAATAGACAAAGTTGTTGGTAAAACCACATAAAAAATTACGTAATTTTTTAAAGAAATTGAGGTACTCAGATTGTGATTTGAAGGATTTGAAATGAAAAATTGCATAAAATAAGCAGAATATCACCTACAGTCATAATGGGATTATCCTTTGGAAAACTGCATATGGATATCTGAGTTCCTCAAGTAACTTCTTCATTCTCTAGATTCTATCTTTCTACTGCTCCCTATTTTCATATATAGAATGGAGGCTCCAAATTCCCACTTTGCCTAATGTTTTGGATTCTCAGGCTCCCACATCAATACCTTAGCACATTCTTTTGGATGTATTTAACATTAAACATATTAAATATAATATTAAATATTAAATATAGATCCATCTAATTAAGCCTGTCACTTCCAATGTAATCTTTGCTGGAGAACAACATGTCATGTTTGGGTCTTCTGTGATGAAGGTCATGAGAAAGAGATAGGCTTTGTCTTCTCCAGGAATAATTTGAAGAGAAGTTTCTCTTTCCCCTGTTCTCCGGGTATGAGCACATCTATGTGAGCATCCTCTCTCACAGTTTAAGCTCTAAACTTCTTGTAAAATCACCAGTGCACATGGGGAATCATTAATTCTTTCCTCTTGACAAGTCTTCTACGTATTTGTCTGGTTGATAAGTGTCAGTGTATGAACTTGTGGACCACAATGATTTCTGAACTTTTCCTAGTTTTGTGTGGGTTTTAACAATTCTTAGACATTTTTCCCGATAACAGACTCCAAGACATTCAATTTAATTAAGAATTATATTTCCTAAAATCAGTTATCCTGTACAGAGTAACTGTCAAGTCTTTAAACACAAATCCCACATAAATGTATATCTTCCTTCATCTTTTCTAGAATTTTATTTACTTCACATAAAACTAGCTGAAACTTTTGATTAAATATAACTTATTTTTTGAGTTGAAATGTCTGTTTTTCCAGGAATGTTTCTGCACTCTTCTTTGAAGACTGGGATTAAGTAAGGTCACTGGCATTTTTAAAAAGGCAAATGATGATCCTGACCCCCTATACACCATAATCCATTCAGACTGAATAGTAATTGCCTGATGCCAAAGTTGAGATTTTTTTGAAGGAATTTAGTATATAGATTTGTTCAAGTGTGAACTCTGGGGAGACAAATAATGTTACTCTCACACTCAAACAGGACCTTCCTGCAAACATGTCAAATATTAAAGGGATTGAAAGGAAGAAAATAAAAGGCTGGAGATTTTGTAGTTCAAAGTATAATTTCTTGGAAGTGATTACTCCCCTTGAAAGTTTCACAGTCAGATAAGATAGTGTTTCACATACAACACAGAGCTCAACAGGCTTTGATTTATTTATATGAACAAAAACATTTTTTAAGGATGTAAACAAGTAACACAATAGAGTAATTAGGTATGCAACACAGCATTGCTCTTCCATAGTTCATTTTCATCAGTCGTATTAATCGCTGCAGAGCAGATGTATTAAGAGTGACCCAAGGTTAAAGCAAAGGATACAAAATGATAAACTGGAGCTGTAGCTGATAACTTGAAAAACTTCTTGATTTATAACTCTGACAGAGCCTGTTGTGGGTTTCAACATCAACTTCATGTGAGTCTATTTCCCTTTTAATCAGTCAGTCTCTGATCATGGTGATGTTTACTTTGCATTAATTTTATCTGCCTTTGGAGGTAGTCACTGTGATAAGAGCCAATTAGTTTTGCACCATCAAGAAGGACAATGAATTGTGACTTGGCAAAACAAAGATAAAATTAACCATTTGCCTAAATGGTGCTCTTCATTGTTGTTTTCTCATAAGGCTTCTTCTGTAATGTTCAGCTCCATGAACAAAATAGCTCAGGATATGCAAGTTTACTTAAAGTAAAACATGTTCTAAAAGGAACACTACAGGAGTGTAGCAACACTGCCCAGTAATTCAATGTGCATTTTCCACAAGCCATTAGATCTGTCTATAGATTGTGTTTCACACACATGAATAAGTGATGCAGTGAGGACTAAGTGAGCAGTTCAGTTCTGGTGGCTAAGGCTTTTTAAGTAAAAAGTAATTTGCGTTAGGTGGGGAATGCTTCATACCAACCTCATGAAGTTTAACAAGGGCAAGTACCAAATTCTGCAACTGGGATCGGGGCAACCCTAGATGTTCGTACACACTGAGGAATGAGATGCTGGAGAGAAGCACCACAGAATGGGATCTGGGGGTCCTCATCAGTGGGAAGTTGAATATGAGTCAGCAGTGCCCTCGTAGCCAGGAGGGTCAACCATGTCCTGGGAGGCATCAGGCAAAGCATCGCCAGCTGGTCAAGGGAGGGGATTGTCCCACTCTGCTCTGCGCTAGGGTGGCCTCACCTTGAATATTGTGTGCAGTTTTGGACACTGCAGTATAGCAAACATATTAAGCTGTTAGAGAGCGTCCAAAGGAGGGCAACGAAGATGGGGAAGGGCCTTGAGGGGAAGCCGTATGAGGAGCAACTGATGTCACTTGGCTTCTTCAGCCTGGAGGAGACTAAGGGGAGACCTCATCATGGTCTACAACTTCCTCGTGAGGGGAAGCGGAGGGGCAGGCACTGATCTCTTCTCTGTGGTGACCAGTGACAGAATCTGAGGGAATGGAGAGTACAGTCCTGAGGAAAAGACAGACCTAAAAAGAACCATAGGTACACTGAAGGAGAAGATCAGAACTCAAAATCGTATTGAGACATTAGCAGGGAAACATGAAAAAAAAAGATGAAATACAATTACAAAACTGAAAATACTATGCTTGGTCAATATGAGTGCAAAAATACAATATTTAGGTAAAGTTACTTTGAAACGAGAGCTAAGAGTTATGTCCTATTGGAAAGCAAGCATGAGTTAGCAGTTTCGTGCTGCTATGAAAAAGCCAAACATCACAATGGACTCAATTAACAGCAATAGAGACTGCAGGAGACCTGGCATAATATTCCTATTCTGTTCAGACATTGATTACATCACCTTCCAAGGTTGCCTCTGTTCCTCTTTATAATGCTGCCAGATGCACTGTTACAATACTTGCTTTATTCCAGCAAATTACCTGTCCTTTACATCACTGTGATATCGATTTAAGACTGACATTTTCAAAAGACCTAAGTACCTAACTACCACAGAATTCAAAAAGGCCTGGGTTTTGATGATTTCTGAGCACTTCCTGGGATGTTTGAGAACATTAGTGAGTGCATAATTCCAGAAAAAAATGAGTTGCTTTTTAAAGTGAGTCAGAAGTTTCTCATAACTAATACTTGAATTAGCTCAGATATTATTGTGTTGTTAATTACTTCTATTTTTGATAGATTACTGCAGCCCAATTCCCAACCCAGACTCTTCTGTTTTGGGAATCCACTTTTGCTTTTCTGTAAGGTTAACAACAACTGCATTTTGATAAAATTTTTCTTTGATTAAAGTCTGTGTTTCTCTGATAACTCCCACTGCTTCAGAGAGACATTTCCATCTCTGTTTGTCTTCTGTATCTAAAACAAGAATTTGGAAATACACGGGTCCATCTTTATTGAAACAGCTGAAGTCTCTAATTTTTCAAATAAGTCATTATTTATTGTTCAAAAAGAATATTTTGGAATTAAACCTGTTTTTCAAAAGATCTTTGAATTCTTATCTATCAGAAATTCTGTATCTTTAAAATAGCCCTGAGACCAGATAAGAGCTTAATTATTAAAGGAAAATAGTCACAGTCCACAGGAACTATTAAATGCAAGTTATTAATTGATTACAGAAACAGCCAAAAAATGGAGAATCAATCTACAAAACTAATCCATCAAAATAAAACACATCATAATTTCATGTAATCGCAGGATTACATGCAATGGATATCCTAATGCTAAGGGCAGTGATCTGGACAGAAGATAACACAGCATAGTGTTTCTATACTGATGTTTAAAGAAGAGCAGAGAAAGCTGTCTAAGGTTATAAACTTCATTTGTTCTCTTAGAATACAGACTAATTTTTTCCCTAAATTTCATTCAGAGACGTGGAAAATGAGTCTGCTCTAAACATGAAGCTTCCTATTAGCACATTTGGAAATCTGTTTGAAGACAGGCAGCTCTGGAGGAATCCTACAGCATTGGAAAAGGTACAGTGGTAGCTGTAGTAAATGTGTTAAGCACAAGGGGACAATGAGAGAAAGATGCATGCTTTTTCTGTTGACTAGAGCTGAGTTACCATTCTGAATATTTACTTCTGTGTATCAATGACAAATTTCTAATATGCTTATGTAGTAGTGTGAAGTCAGGGAGTTCCCAAGTTAACTGAATATGAGACATGGGGAATAAGCAAAACAGTTTAAACTTTAGAAGAGTATAAAAATAACTACCAAGTTACTTTATAACAATTAGCTCCTCCGTGGAAATTTGTGCCTTTCCTAGCTAGTCTCTTTTAAAAGAAAATTTTACTCTGTTCTTCATGTAGTAATGAAATATTGCAATTTCAGCAGTTAAATCAGTAGAGTTTGACATTGTTTTGATGAGTTACAATAATGATAAATCAAGAAAATAATTGTAATTAATATTACTGCTTAGAGTGTTTGTGATCTATAACTAGGTGCTTTAAAATGAGAGTGCATTAAACAAAATCAGCTCCGGATGCCTTAACTTCTCTATAAATATAATTGCAGGAACATCTGGTCCATGGTAAATCATGTTTTATCATCTTACTTTCTGCTGTGGCAGTGGTAAAGTTTCTGATACATGCCCATGTAGGCACAGAACTTCCAAAACTAAAGAAGTACCTCCTAGTGCTTGCAGTCAACAACCCAAACTGGCCCACCATTTTTTTCAGAAAATGTACTTTTGAGGAAAAAGTTAAGTGACAGTATGTATACTCGTATAGGAAGATATTTATCTAAGATACTTAATTGAATTTTTGAATCTGGAAAAAGAGGTGGAAGAAACCCTGGAAATCCTTTTGAGGCAGAAACCTGAGAGTTCAGGATTTTGATATTTTCAGAACAAAAATAAAAACGTAAAAGCTGAAGCTCAGGAGACTGCTATACCATATAGAAAACTTTTTAAAGCGTTGGAACCAAAATGCCAACCTTTTTTAATGACACCATTTAAGAACTAGTGGTGCTGTCAGTGTTCAGTAGGCATGAGAGCAAGGCTCCATGGCCACACTACAGATCTCGGTATCTGATATTTTTGTTGGTTGCAATGAAAGAGAATGGGGATTTTGAAAAGAGAGATAATTAATGATTGCATAGAAGGAGTTAGTGATTGGAGTAGGTTACATAGCTTGCCTTGACTTAAATTGTGTTAAGTGAATTAAAAAAAAGATAGGAAAGCTTGTTTTGTGTTAGAACTTGTTAGGCAGAAATGGTGGAAGATCCACACCTCTTGGGGGATGTCTTTTTATTTGTCATGTTTGAAACGAAGTCTGGTTACATGCATTCTGAAGAACCAATATGCACATATAAAGAATAGGGAGTTTTAAGCATTTGCAGCTATAATTTAAACAGTGGCAGATTTTTGTGTAGCAAATGGCTGTGAAAATGGAGATACCGCTGCTCCGTCAGGTGTCTGTTAGAGCCTTGTGTCCTGCCACTCTACCCCCACAGTGGAAGTATCAGAGTGCAGCACATGCACATGGGTCTTGGTTACTTCTGTACAAAGCCCATCAATGTAGCTTAAACCATCATGGTCAGCAGTGTCACACTGGATAGCCAAGCATGTTCCCAACTGATGGGGGGGGTGAGAACCTTCAGAGGAAGAAGCTAAGAAATGGCAATAATCTATAAACATCTGAGCTAGGTTTCTTGCTCTTGTCTTTAGGAGAATAAAGCGTGTTTTGCAGATCTATCAGGAGCTAGTTATCAAACCTCCACTGTCTGGAATTTGGTGATTGCATGCATCTTACCAAGAGTTACAGAAACACTAGAAATCAGGCTAGGTTTTAGGTACCCAACCTGTCAGTTTGATGCTCATGTCTCTCTAGTCCATCTAGGTTGTGTACAGTCTAATATGCCTCTAAATAGAGTATTACTTAAAATGAAAATACATATTACTATGCAAAGTTAATAGAAAATTCCCTTATTTCATTTAAAGCACTTAAATTGTGTGCAAGGATTTTGATGGTCATCCACAGAGAGTTTCTCGCTTGTAAAATGAAAAATAAGTATGTAAATTGCTGGGACTACTTCGCATATTCACTTGCAGCAACCTATTATATTCCTTAGTCATCACACTCATCTCAATTAGACAAGAGTTTGGGATTGGATATCTATGAATTTGCAACACTGCATTTTGAAATTATAGAAACAGCTACCCAAAACCTGAAATTATCTTCATAAAGCTATTTAAATTAAAAATTAGAAACTGTAAGTCTTATCAGCCAAATCCACATTATGTAACAGGATTGGGTCAGCTGCACTACAGGCAGGAACATGGTTCCATAGACTCTCCACTAAACCCAAAATATTTAGTCGCTTTTGAAACCAATGTTTATCTTTGGAATATTTAGCTGATTTTAGAAATAATTTTAGAAAACACCTTCCAAAGTATATTATGTCTGAATCCCACAAGGAGTTTAAGACAAAAAAAAAGTAACATTTTGGTCTAAACAGGGGACTTTCCCAGTCAACTCTAAACCAGACAGCTAACATGGTAAACCCTGCATGCGGGTTAGGTGGAGAGTATACATATCTGTTCCCACCTCAGTTAATGGTGCTGAAGTTAGTGAGTCTGACGTGGCCACAGCTGAAGTCACAGAATGTTTTGTCACTGGCAAAACAGCAGGATAGGATTGTCTGCTATTGAATCAACTAAAAAAAAAAAAAGTAAGTTTATAAATCAGTTTTCTTCTTGATATTTTTAATTCCTTCTCTGGCTTCTACTGTCGAAGTGTACCAAGTTAAGACTCTTCTACCTAACTTTGAACATTTTCTTTTCATTGCACTTCTTGCCTTCCTATTCATTCTTTTTTTAAAATATTCATGTTATACATATCTTATTTTTCCTCAGGTATCAGTTACTTAGAACATTTCCTTTGGTGAACCATATCATACCAGGGATTTGACTGTACAGTAATTCCCGTGAAAGTTATATTTACTCATCTATAGTTTCACACACAGAAAAGAATTGAACAGGATGATCTGTAACATTCCATGCTATGCTTAGTGCTTGAGAACGTATCACAATGTATTTACTTTCCTCTGACAAAAAGCAAACAGCGCTGGTGAAGGATCTAGCATCCAAGTCCTAGGAGGGGCAGATGAGGGAACTGGAGATGTTCAGCCCAGAGAAAAGGAGGCTCAGAGGGGACCTTATCACTCTTTACAACTACCTGAAAGGAGGTTGTAGCCAGGTGGGGGTCGATTTCTTCTCCTATGTAACAAGCAATAGGACAAGAGGGAACAGCCTCAAGTTGCACCAGGGAAGGTTTAGACTGGATACTAGGAAAAATGTCTTCACTGAAAGGGCTGTCAGGCACTGGAACAGGCTACCACTGCCTGTGCCACATGGAAGCGGTGGAGTCACCGGCAGGTATTTAAGACATGTAGATGTGGTGCTTTATGGCCATGGTTTAGAGGTGGACTTTACAGTGTTATGTGAATGGTTGACTGGAGGATCTTAGAAGTCTTTTCCAACCTAAATAATTCTATGAAATCCAAAGAATTCACTGCTTTCTTTTTTTGTGTGTGTCTAGAATCAATCACTAGAACATCTAGTCTGATCTTAGCGCTGTTTCAGAAAACAAACTTTCTGTGATCAGGCAGACTCTTGGCCTAAATTTTGTTTTCGTTCATGTGTTAAATATCTAGCTTATCAGATAGATGAGAGTTTAGTCCATCAGCAATATCTGCTGGAGGTTTTTTTACAAGTTATGCCCTTCCTTTTTACCTGCCTGCCATTGTATCTTCTATTGATGTTTGACAATGGTTTTGCAACGAAGTTCTGTAGCAGAAATCTCAGCTCATTTAGTTTTAAATTTTAGATTTTCCAACTGAAAATCACAGTTCTTGATCATTGCTGCATTTCAAATGTATATACCTGAAGTATCATGGTATGTCATTTGAGACAACTACTAAAATTCTTCATATAGTTCAGGTGTATGTAGGGGGAAAAGGAAATCTGTTAAATTTTTCTTATGCATAGCACTGAATAGTATCCACTGACTCTCTAAATTATGAGTTACATTGTCAGTCTGAGTAACTACTTCCTGCTAATATGAAGGATGGCCATTCCTTTCCCTTGGCTTTCTTTGCATATGTAACTGAACACCAAAGTCATCAGTCTGCAAAAAGAACCTCTCTGCAGAGAACAGAGTAACCTGGCCTGATTTCCAGCTGACCATGCTCTGAGCAGGAGGCAGGACTAAAACACTCCAGGGCTCTTCCTTTCCAGGCTGAATTATTTTATGGTCCCATTATTTTCTTCTCCACATGACTATAACCATCAACCCACTGGTGCTTATGTTTGTTTTCTACTTATCAGACCCATTTGAAACCATGTTGGTGGCAAACTGCTATGACAATGAGCTGAGCAGAGCAATCTGTGAGAAGGGTTGTGAAGGTCAATAGGGGATAGTCCTGGTTTAGTACAAGCCTCCATTCACTTATTACAATTATGTAGCCTGGAAAATTTGCTTCCCTAAATATGCAACTGCATTTAATGGTATCTGCAGGAAACTTGACCTCTAGAAGAAACTGGAATATAGCTTTCATCTACTATGGCAGTGCAGAATCATTGCTTATCTAATGATATCACCCTCTAGATGGGTGTGTATGGCCTTTGAGGAATCTGCCTGTTACATGACAAATGCTTACCACTGTCCTAAACAATCAAAAGGCAAAGAGAAATAGAAAGAGCCCAAATAGTGCTGAAAGCTCATTATCTTTTGCAATTGCAGTGATAGAGAAACCTGCCAATAAATTTTCATCATAGCCCCTATATATTGGACTGCTCCTACCTGCTCTTTTTTTGTTTGGTTGGTTGCTTGCTTATTTTGGGGGGGGGGGGTTGTGGGGTTTTTTTTTTGTTTGTTGGGGGGTGGGGTTTTTTTGGTTTGGTTTGGGTTTTTTGTGGTTTTTTTCATTGTTGTTTGGTTTTTTTGGTTTTGTATTTTTACTTCAAAATGTCAGTGACCTGATCAGAGTCCCTCCAGAACTGCATTGCCTTAACTTGACCTCAGACCAGCGCAGTGATATTGCAGCATCACTTGGTGATACTTCATTCCCCCTAAATTAATGGTTTATAATTCCTGTGCCTCATTTCTTTTCTAAAGAACATGAGGAAGTCTAATCCTTAAAAAGGAAACAGTTTTTCAAATTTTCAAGTGCAACCAGGCAAAGAAGTTTGCTGTGAACCCACAGTGTTGATGCAAGTAGCTTTCAGAAAGCCAGAAGAAAAGGTGACACTGCAACAGTAAGTAACCCAGCCAGAGGCTGAAAAAATGGGTGCAGGCTGCTCAGGAGCAGCAACCAATATCAAGCATTTGAAGTAGCAGTAGTAAGAATATTAAAGTCAATTTATTCAGTACTTACTGACTGGTCTGACCCCAAATATGGTAAAAGAAGAATTGGCAGAGGGGCTTTGGAGTCAAGCTCAGACCTTTTCCAGGCCTGAATTCTATTGTTTTTATAGGAAAGACTTATCTTCAGAAAAGTAAAATCCGAGTCATACCCTCTAAAATCCATTTGGTCAGTGACCTGGCTATAGGAAGAAATTTATTTTAAAAAATCAGAAAAACTGTTATCACAGCTTGATATACTTTCTCTTTCAGCATTTATAATGTTGCATTTACAAAAGCTTATTGATTACTATACTGCTGCTAAGCCTGCATTTAAAAAAATATGGAATAAACTGCCACCTAGAGTTAGATCCTTGATGTTAATATTAGTGATATATATATTCGAGGCAGACAGCTTTACTATTACAATATTCAGGACCCAGGCACCGCTAGTCAGCGTAGTCTTTGGACACTAGCAAGGGAGTACACATTTGTCATAGATTACAAGTGGAATCTGATGATGTGCTTAATTTCTTGACAGATATAAATCTATCTAAATCTATTTAAAAAGGAACTAGAGATCATTACTAGCATATGTTATACTCACTCTGTTAATGGTGATCAAGAGGCTGAGCAAATTTCTTTGAAACCAAGGTGCCGTTGTTTTACTTGGGAGTCACTTTTTGTCCATTGGGATTGCATATATATTAGCAAGTCTCCACAATTAGCTGTTCATTTCATCCTAGATGCATTTTAAAACAAATAAATATCTACTGCCCCCTATACCTGCTGCAAGAATTCTGAATTTTATTTTGTAATTTGTATTTAGACTAAAACATTATTAATTATGTTAAGTAAGTGTGGTGAGTTGACCTTGGCTGGCTGCCAGGTGACCCCCAAGCTGCTTTGTTAGCTCCTCTCCTCAATAAGATGGGGAAAAAAGAAGATTAAAAACTCACGGGTCAAGATAAAGGCACTTTAATGTAAGAACGAAAGGCTGTACATGGAAGCAAAACAAGAACAATAAAAAAGGGAAAATTTATTTTCTACTTCCTATCAGCAGGCAGCATCCAGCCACTTTCTGGGAAGCAGGGCCTCAGTATGCATAGCAGTTGCCTCAGAAGACAAATACCTTAATAAAAAGTGCCTTATTTCCACCTCCCCCACCCTTGGCCCTTAGTTTTTACTGTTGAGCACGATATCATATAGTATGGCATATCCTTGTGGTCAGTTTGGGACAGCCTTCCCAGCCTCCCAACCCCTTGCACACCCCCAGTCTGCTGGCCTTTGGCAGGGTGGGGTTGAAGAACTGTACAAGCACCGCTCTGCACTAGCCAAAACACTGGTGTGTTATCAGCACTGCTTGAGCTACAAAGACAAAGCATAGCATTAAGGTGCTGCTATGGGGAAAGTCCATTCCATCCCATCCCAACAAGTAATTTGAAAGTGCTGATAAATCCAGTGTTGCCCTGTGGAAAAGTAATCTCTGCATCAAGGCAGCTGTGACAGCTGAGGACAGCAGGGAATCTGGCAGGCAGTCATTGACCAGAGTCCTGTGAATACCTCTCTTCTCCAGACACTGATGATTTCTGTAATCTGACTTCCCAGAGCAGTTTACAGAGATTTTATATTTTAAAAATTATATCCCTATTACAGATACAACAAGAAGTATGTAAAAGATCCATATCAGTCTATGGCAGAAAGGGAAATAGAAGTGAGATCACTTCAATACCTTCCCTTAACACTAGCACCTGTCTGTCCTTTAATGTAGGACAAGCTTATAGCATACCCTTTTTGAGCCTGTTTTCTGATACAATGTGGTTGACTAAATCATGCCGTATGTTCACAAGTCTGGAAGCCTGTCCCCAGTAAGATTTTAATGCATTGGCTCCTGCAAATTGAACTAGAAAGAAGATTTCAATTCCTACTAGCTGTGAAGAAATATATGATTGAATAGAGAGAGGATAAACCTAAATTAGCAGCCACCTATAAGGGAAAGGCCAATAAAATTAATCCATTTTATCTCCACCTCCCCTTTTGCAACCAGCTGATCATAATACCTGTGAATAACTGCACATTTGAAAAAACACATACTTTTGGCTTTTGCCTGGTTTGCCATGTGGAGGATAAGGTTCAGAGATAATTGGGGCTATTGCAGTAGAGAGAGGCATTAGGAATAAAAGGCAAATCTATAACAAACTAGAGATCATTACTTATGCCCTCAACTGACATTTGTTTGCTAATTATTTCCTAATCCTTGCCTTCTTTTCAATTAAGAGATTGGGACCACTCAAATAACCTATGAAAATGAAATCCAATCAAGAAAATACTCAGCTGTAAGTTATTAGGAAATATATGTACTTTGAAAAATCCATTGTGCATTTTTTTTTCAAATTAATAATCATCCAATAAAAAAATTAGTTATCTGCAAAAAATTCTCTCCAGCAGAGAAGAATCCAGAAACTTTGCACAGAAAGCAATAAGTTTCACCTAACAAAATCTGAAGTGCAGCAAGCTTGCTTGGTAGCAAGCATATAATGGAAGGCTGAAAAGAGAGCAAAGACTGTGCTGATATCCTCAAGATCTCCTCCAAGATCTCATTCCTGGCAAATAAAGGTCTGTACACCCCCAGGATAGGCATGCACATTGAATCACAATTCCTCATGTGTGGACCAACAGCTGGTTGCACAGCTGAGGTTGATGAGATTCAGCTGTTATGATGGGAACCTCTTCAAGGATGGGTAGAAGGAAAATGTGCATGACCACATGGGGACTAAAAAGCAGCATCTACTTTAACAGGTCAACCAACCTGGTGAGGAGGGATTTAAACTAGGGAGACAACAACCAACAACTGAGTGAGAAAGTGATAGATCAGGTTTGGTAAGCAAAGATTGTGGGAAGACATGGAAAAGGCAGAAAGAGGAAATAAGGAATTGACAAAGGGGAAAGCATGACAGGAAATGATTTTACACCTTTTCTTGGAAATCAGTGCAACTGGGTGCCTCTTGAGTGCCTGAACTAACGCTCAGAGCATGGGGAATGATTGGGGGAAGGAGAAGTCTGTGTGTAGCTGCAAGTCTCATCAGGACCATAGCAATACTGAAGGATAGGTCGCATGACTGGAGAGCTGTTGTGGGTGGATGTAGGCTTTTTTGGAAGGGCAGATACAGGAGAGCAAGGAGAGGGAACTGTTCTTCATATATGAGAGAAAGAGGGATGCCCAGAGCTCTGCTCTGGTAGGGACAAAAGTTGAAAGCTTACGGACCACGATGAGAGGGCAGGCCAGAATGGGAAATTTTGTGGTGGGTGTCTGCTACAGACTGTCTGATCAGGAAGAAGTAGAGGAGGCCTCTTCAGACAACTGAAGCAGCTTCACGTTTGCAATCCCTAATGTTAGTCAGGAAGGACTGGAGCTACCAGTTATCTGATGAACAGATATCACAGCAGGGCACAAGAAATCCGAGAGGTTTCTGGAGGGCAGTGGTGGTCACTTCCTAACACAGGCAACTGAGGAATGAACAGAGGCAGGTTTTGCTGGACAAGAAAGGAAGAACTAGTTGGAATGTGAAGGTTGTAGATAGCTTTGGTTGGAGTGTCCATGATATTGTGGAGTTCAGAATCCTGAGAGGAAGAAACAAGGCAAATAAGCAAAATCACAACCCTGAACTTCAGATGAGACTTTGGCCTGTTCAGGAGGTACTTGGAAGAAACCCATAAATAGCATCAGAGCAAAGAGGGGTCCAAAAGAGCTGGTTGCTTTTCAAGGATCCCTGCAGCTGAGAGGCAGGAGGTCAAGCAAAAGCCTTCATGGATGAACAGGGAGCTCCTGACAAAACTCAAACACAAAAAGGAAGTTAAAAAACCCCTCATTTCTCATTGTTCACATTCACTGTATTGTCACTGTATGCTGGAAGCAGAATGTCCCTCTCCTCTGTAATAGCTTACAGCAAGCCTCAAATCCATCAGTAAATTGTATTTCAGACAGTATCTGACATGTTATAGCCATGTTACTCCCCATTACAGAGCTGTTGTGCAGAATTAAGTCTGTCACTAGCACTTTAGAAGCATTTGTGGAAGCCATGCTGTTACTGTTGCTATATCACGATCGTGGTTTGCGAAGACTTGTCACATCACAGATACTGACTTAGTGAAAAGGTTTGCACAAAGCCATTAGATGTTCAAAAAGTTGCATCTATTCTTGCAATTGAAGTACCGAGTTCTCACAATACAGGGAAACTACGCAGTTCACCTTATGTCAAATAGTTCTGTATCAAGCTATAGTTATAAAGTAATGAATTACTGCTTTCCTTCTTTGTGAGTCTGCTCTCCTTTTAAGCTTTTCTTGCCTCCCTCATGCACAGCAATTCCTTTCCTTCTAATCCTCTTAATTTTGCATAAGTCCAGTCACTTTGAAACGAAGGTTTGACAGATAGTAATGGCAGATAATCCACTTAACACATTTTGAAATGTTTGTTTAGTTTCATTATCAGTAGCATTATTTAAATATAGAAGAGAAAGAGGAAATATGTGGGATATGTCTTGTCTGCAGTGGTTAAAGGATCCTGTTCTTCCTTTTGAGTGTGTCCTGGTTAGAACGGCTGGGACCAATTCATCCCTGGATGGGTGTA